>NC_089808.1:19340546-19643358 GCF_029633855.1 Hoplias malabaricus
AATTTATGAGAGGCAATACTAAGTCCTGTGATTCCAAATTACCAACTTAAAAAATATCCTGCTTTTTTAATGAAAAAAAGCTATATATAAGTTAAAATAAAAACACATCCCTTACAAAATACTTCTGCATATTTTATGGCAAATTACTGTTTATTTAGGAATTTCATTGACAAGGAAGAAATGAACAGAGAGAGTGCATTTCCTGCAGAAATAATATCATATTTGTATGAATAGTGTACAAAAGCACAGTAGTTAGGTTTTGGATCTACAATCCGGCAAAGTTGTTTGTTTCTAGCCCGGAAGCTGAAGAAGAAGTATGTTATTTTTTAAGTGAGAATTAATAATGAATTCTCGTAATAAACTGAATGGGGAAATCTTGATCCAGCTGATTTTCCTTAAATAAATGCTCCAGGTGACTGTCTGTGAGGAGTTTGGTGTGTTTTTCCCGTGTCTGCGTGGGTTTCCTCTGGGTGCTCTGGTTTCCTCCCACGGTCTAAAACCACACGTTGGTAAGTAGATTGGCTACTCGAAGGTGTCCATAGGTCTGAGTGTGTGAGTGAATATTTGAGTGTGTGTTCCCCTGCAAAGGACTGGCGCCCCTTTCAGGGTGTGTTCCTGCCTTGCATCCAGTGACTCCAGCTCTGGACCGACAACAACCCTGAATTGGATAAGCATTTACAGACAATGAATGAATATTTCCCTAATCATATATGTTATGACATTATTCAGGTAAGAACAATTTGTTTGGGCAAAATCTGTGTAGATTAATCTGTGTAGTTGTTTTATAGCTTTAAAAAAAAAACATTATGCAAAATCCTTTGCTCACACACATGTAGTACATTGAAATTGACTGAGCAGCAATGCACCCTCCTTAGTTTTAAATAAAAGCTCATAACCCAAAAACTCTACTGTGAAACAATGTCAGATTTACATGGTGTTACCATACCCACGCAGACACGGGGAGGACACACGGAATGGGACTCAAGTCCACAACCACAGGACCCTGGAGCTGTGTGACAACAACATTACCACCGTGCTACCCTCTTTCCCATAGACACTGATATAATTCCTGAATTTAGCTTCAAACTGTTTTTTCATATAAACCCTTTTACATTTTTTTTTTTTGTAAAATAACTTTAATATAAGAATCTGTCACTTGTTAATTCTCTTGAATCTTAATTTAACTGACGAATTTACAAAGATGAGATTTCCAGTGTTGTCACTGCCCAACAAATGTATAATTTAAAGCTGCTCAAACATGCTCAAAAATGTTGGGACAGAAGCATGTATACCACTGTGTGACTACACCACACGTTTCCACTTGTTCTGGACCTGGACAATCTGAGATGGGCTCCAGAGAACTTGGCAGCATTGTCCACAGAGTTGATGTATGGTTTTCTCTTTGCATAAAAGATTCAGTACAGTATGTAAAGTGAGAATTGTATTCAGAATTACTAACAAGCCCATGCACAGTAGCATGATGATTTGTCATGCAATGCAATTTTCAGTTAAATAACAATTCAAGAGAATTGACAAATTACAGATTTGCGGTTTTATCCCATTTAATGGGATTTGGCAGCAAGTCAGACACCGTGGGTCTTCTTTCAGCCTTCGTTACGGCACCTATTCAAATATAAAGCTGCTCTAATTATCAGCTTCACTGGCCTCAGCTTCACTGTCAGAATCTGGTTTATAAAGTTATTGTTTACCAGCTCTGGGTCAGTAATGAGAGCACAACAGATAACAATAACAGCTAATTACAGTTATAAAAGTGGCTTATATATATACCACCCTTAGCAGTCTTTCACTCTAATGTTAAAGTTGTGCTGTTCCACATTTTATTGCCTTATCTACAGGAATCAGCCTATAGCTAGCTAATATTCTAATATTTTGGATATGGGGTGGGCTTTGACTTACCAAATATTTCCGCCCGATATCAAACTCACTTCTATACCATTTCACCTGCCTTTGCTCATTTTTGCACAGATTGAAAAGTGAGAAACTGAAGCACAGTTTAATTAGGCAAATTGTCTGTATTTTTGAATGTTTGAACATTGATGTTAATGTTGTATCTGATGTTATAATGTTAAGCTACTGATTTAGAGATAGATGTTGATGTTACTTCAATAAATTAGAAAATTTTAAACTTGCATGTGTATTTTATTACCATTTTTTGGGGCGATACGGGACAGGTGGGGCACGGAAATTACCCTTCGTCTGAGGTGGGGAATGATAGAAAAAGTTTGAGAACCACTGCTCTAGAGCAACCCCACTT
The DNA here is from genome assembly GCF_029633855.1 of Hoplias malabaricus. Taxonomy (NCBI): domain Eukaryota; kingdom Metazoa; phylum Chordata; class Actinopteri; order Characiformes; family Erythrinidae; genus Hoplias; species Hoplias malabaricus. Next base: position 19,342,822 of record NC_089808.1, read on the forward strand.
GGTTCAGAAGAAATGCTGGTCATATACGTATTAGTCTCAGCCACAGATACTCACAGATACTTTCAGTGCACAAATTTGGCCTCACTGGCAGGATTCTGCTGGTTGCATTCTGATTGGCTATGTATACGCACTACCCTGTATCATTTTGTACTGGTATTGGTCCGAAGAATTGAGTGAATCGCCTCGTTCTACACATCATGCCAAAATTGCAGACTTGTGATTGGTCCTTTTGTGTGTCAGTCAAATTTTTTTTTCTGCCATAGTAGGCAGTTTTTGGCCATGTCTCCCAAGAGAGTCTGGCAAAGCGAGACTATTCATGTCTCCACAAAATTTTACAGTACACTGTATGTAGTGATCAGTGGCAATTGCTCTAAGACTGCAAGGGAACCTCAGCTTCCCCTAAAATGTAAAAAAATAAGTGATCAAATATATACTGTTGTGTGTACTACAACGCGCTCAACTTTTATTCAGAATCAGCTTCTTATCGCTGGTAAAGCCGCGGCTTTCCCGCAGTTTCACAGTGCTTTAAACAGTGTGGACACTGAGCATCCACAGAGTTCAATAGCGAAGCAGCGAAGTGCAGCGAAACGAGACGAGTCATTGGATAAATGCTGGGCTTTGTCCCGCCCATCGGATGCTCAGCTTCTCTGGAGGTCTATGGGGCAGTGGGCTGGCCTCGGCTGGCCCGGACGCTCAGCTTCTGCATGATGATTGGATGCTCTGTCTGAGGCTGAATCCCTTTTTGATTGACAGCGAAATGAGCGAATCAGCGATCCTTTGGTGTAAAGATCCATGGGAGCACAGGCGGACACACTTCACATTAGTGATGGGAATTTCGGCTCTTTTTGGGGAGCCGGCTCTTTCGGCTCCTAAATGGCTCTTTATTTTACCACTTATTTCCACTAGTACAGAACAATATTACCTACATTTTACATGACTATATGGACAAAATATTATTGTTCAATATTAAAAATAATAAATAGTGTTGCAATGGCCAATTGTTTTTATGGCTGTCTTGTAATAACTCACTGATTGCACTCACACATTCAACTGTATAAATAACTGGATTTTTATTTAAACACCTTAATAAAAAATAATTTGTAAACTCTGAAATATAACCAATGGAACCCAAAAGGTAGGTATTACAAAATAGCTTATTAAATTAAATAATCATCCATTTCTGGGTAATAAAATAAACAAATACTCTGCAAAGTGCAAAACAGCAGCATGTAGTGATTAAAACAGTCACACAGCTCCAGGGGCCTGGAGGTTGTGGGTTCGATTTCAGCTCCGGGTGACTGTCTGTGAGGAGTTGGTGTGTTCTCCCCGTGTCCGCGTGGGTTTCCTCCGGGTGCTCCGGTTTCCTCCCACAGTCCAAAAACACACATTGCAGGTGGATTGGCGACTCGAAAGTGTCCATAGGTGTGAGTGAATGGGTGTGTGTCTGTGTTGCCCTGTAAAGGACTGGCGTCCCCTACAGGGTGTATTCCCGCCTTGCGCCCGATGATTCCAGGTAGGCTCTAAATTGGATAAGCGGTTACAGATAATGGGTGGATGGATTAGCAACTTCATTTTATAGTAAAAACATTCATTATTCACTTTCACCCACATAAACCTGCCTACATTTAGCCAGAGACATATATACTCACTAACATTTAGTGACAAATATTAATCAGTTTCATTCTCATCATCCCTGGCCACTAGTTACATTGCATTTGCTTCAAGAGTTCTGGACTACAATCCTGGGATGTAGTGATTCACTGCCTTTGACAATTTCTGGTATATTCTACCCCATGTAACCTGATCCTTCACATAAAGTAATTATCAACATTCTTCTTGTTTTTCTTGAAAAATTTCTTGTCCCCAGGACGAGAGCTGGGAATCACTGTTCTGCTCGAAGAGCCAACTTGCATGACAAAAAATTAATTAAAAAACATCACAACCACCCATTCATAAATTATTTAAGCCTGAAATTATTTTATTATTGTTCTGCAACCTAATGTAAAAAGCACCTTGTAATGACATTCTATGTATTTACTCCCATTGTATGCGCTGTAGATATCAGTTTCATTGTTCCTGTATTTAACATTTTAAAAAAAACCTCAATAGCATGTAGTTTGAAATCATGTTTGATAGCACTTCATATACTAATCAAATAGGTAGAGCCTGCAACATAAAAGCATATGTGAAAATAGAACTTAATGCTCTCAAAGGAATACAAAACATACACTGCTCAACCATAACATTATGACCACCTCCTTGTTTCTACTCACTGTCCATTCTTTCAGCTCCACTGACTGAGGAGCACTTTGTAGTTCTACAGTTACAGACTGTATTCCATCACATGTTCTCCATATTTTTTGCTACCTTGCACCTTGCTCTTCAATGGTCAGAACCCACAGAGGACCACCACTGAGAAGGTATGACTTTCATCATTCTCAACGCTCTAGTGATTGATGGGATGGCAGTGTGTTGTGCTGGTGCGAGTGGATCAGACATAGCAGTGCTGCTGGAGTTTTTAAACCCCTCAGTGTCACTGCTAAACTGAGAACAGTCCACCGACCAAAAACATCCAGCCGACAGCGTCCTGTGTCACTGATGAACGACTAGAGGACGACCGACACACACTGTGCAGCAGAAGATGAGCTACTGTCTCTGACTTTACATCTACAAGGTGGACCAACGAAGGAGGAGTGTCTCACAGAGTGGACAGTGAGTGGACACAGGGTTTAAAAACTCCAGCAGCACTGCTGTGTCTGATCCATGTGTACCAGTGCAACACACACCACCACCACGTCAGTGTCACTGCAAACAATGTATCCCACAATCCTCTGGCTACAAATTGTCAACCTTCCATTACGTATGAAGTTCCAAGCATTTATGGATCACAGAATTTCATTCAGCCAGCTGACTATTCCAAGGTAGACATTTGCAAGGAAGACTGTTGTTTTAAGGACTGTCCTTGTGATGAAGATGTGTTTCACACCTGTATAAAACTTATGGCTGAACACAACCTGGCAATGTCTGATGATGTTTATGAAATTACTGACCTTTATGTAAGACTTCGTCAAATTTTTCATGATGGATTGGCACTACAAAATACTCCTCACACACATTCTTGCATATGATACTGTCAGTTTATTATTTGATTTATCTTCGATAATATTATGCAGGTTCATGCAAAAGTTACTCCTGCTTCAATTTGGTTGATTTTGTAAGTGTCACCATGTTAACGCACACTGTATAGGGAACATATTTAAATGACATTTTTCTGTAAATATTTTTTATTAGTATAATTTTATTATTGGAGAAAATTAAAACATTACATGTACCATCACTGTTGTATAGGTCACATTTCATGTTTTCATGTTGGGGGCAAAGTGAGAACACACCCTAGATGGGGTGCCAGTCCATCACAGGGTGGAGAGTTTGATCAGGAGTGCCTAAATTTTGCAGGCTATATATTATTACTTGCATAATATTGTGTATTTTAGCATTTCTATGCATTATTTCCTCATTGATAATTAAATACCATTGTTGGTTATTTCCTATTTTTGTATTATGTGTAAATGATGGAATATCACTAATTACCTTTACTGTTATGTGTTTGCTAAAAGAAAATATTTACATAATTTGGTGCACCTAACTCTTACCTATATTTGGATAGGTTATTTATATATTTGGAGTTTGGATAAAATCAAATGTGATTTTCTTACCCAAAAATAGATAAGAATCTTTGCAAAATCTAAGGAACAAACATAGACGCTGAAAATCAGTATTCCTCAGGTAGGTCCTCAGGTGCTGCTGAATGTCCTTCTGGCTGTCTTTCATTGTTTCTGTGAAGCTGAGTGACTTCAGAACCTTTTTACCAGTTGGTTGCAAAGCTCCGTATTCTGCTCTGCGATTCACAAAATTCTGAAAAAGTGTACTGGGAATTTTTGCCCAATAATCTATTACATAGGCAGACTCTTGGATAAGTGTCTTGTGAGCAAGCTCCTGGAGGATTTCGTTTACATTGCATGCAGTTGGTGCTTGCCCTACACTCTCCCAGTGCTTCTGTCCAAAAGCATGCCGAGGGAATGGAACTTTAAATGTACATGTGCTGGTCATAAAATTAGAATATCATAAAAAAGTTGATTTATTTCAGTCATTCCATTCAAAAGTGAAACTTGTATATTATACTCATTCATTACACACAGACTGATATATTTCAAGTGTTTATTTCTTTTAATTTGACGATTATAATTGACAACTAATGAAAACCCCAAATTTAGTATCTCGGAAAATTAGAATATTGTGAAAAGGTTCAATATTGAAGACACCTGGTGCCACACTCTAATCAGCTAATTAACTCAAATCACCTGGAAAGGCCTTTAAATTGTCTCTCAGTCTAGTTCTGTAGCCTACACAATCATGGAGAAGACTGCTGACTGGACAGTTGTCCAAAAGATGACCATTGACACCTTACACAAGCAGGGCAAGACACACAAGGTCATTGCTAAAGAGGCTGGCTGTTCACAGAGCTCTGTGTGTGAATTTTTCAAATCCTGCTGATAATGAGGCTGTAGCAACATAAAGAGGAAAAGCAGAAGACTGATTCTGGGAGACTTGTTTCCTCCAAAGGAAGAGCCAAACCTTTTTTATTATTTTTATGTGGCGGAAACGGGCTTCCATACATATTAATGAAAAAATAAAAATTGGTGCTTTATTATGTTATATGGTGAAAACAGGCTTCCATTCTCTTGCCCTTTCTATCTCTGTGTTAAAAATAATGAATAATGATTTTTAAAAAGTGTTTACAACCTAATAACTAACCATGTAATAAACAGATCTTTAAATAATTTATAACCTTTATAAGTGTAGTCTTATTTTAATGTGGTAGTGAGATTTTATAAGTAAACTATACAGTCAAAAGCTTGTAACCACTTGCTCATAAATCATATCTTCTGAAGTATGTGCCCCAGCAAATTAGGTCCGATGATTTCTGTTGGCTAATATAACAAAAACTTGGAAAGTTTCTTAAAATATGTTGTCTTTTTTAGTGGATATATATTAGTATCGGTTAAAAATAAAATAGATGTATTTGATGGCTTCATATGTCAGCTGCAATATCACTTGAACACCAGAATATGATAATCGCATTACGCTACGCAGGTTTGGACCTGTCCAGTACTTGGATGGCATACCTATGAAACCTGGGTGGCTGCTAGAGGTGTTGGAGGGACCAACGGGAGGCGCTCTCCCCTGTGGTCTGTGTGAATCCCAAAGGCAATGATGGGGACACTACTGGTTAAACAGTGACATTCTTTCCATGAGGCATAAAGCAAGGTCCTGACTCTCTCAGGCTATAAAGATTCATTGGTATTTCCTTGCACCTGCCACATTAGCCACTTCTGGCCTCCTGAACCTCCCCATCTTCAATAAACTGGTTTCATCATCCCTTCCTGTCTCCTCTTTTGCTCATAGCTGATGTATGGTGGGTGGCTGCGCTCAATTATACAGTTGGATGCTGCACCCTGGTGGTGGCTGAGGTTACTAATGTTCCAAAGAGTGTAAAGGACTTTGGATGTGTAGAAATTACAACCCGGTCTCACACCTATTCGCGATATAGTCACATATATAAGGGACTGCAATTTGTGACATAGTCGCTTATTTTCAACATTTTATGTGACAATATCACAATCATAAGTGTATGGGTAATTATCATACAAACACTATGCGACAGTAACACGAAAACTCTTCCTCATTACAGGCGTCATTACTCATAACATAGAAAAAGGCATAATCCGAACTGCATAACACAAGTTCTTATTCCAACAAAGTATTTTATTATAATGTTTCTCCTAAGCATTGCTTATTATTGTGTCCTACTTTAGCTTTAACTCTAACGAGAACAGTTCTTTCACTTAACGTTATTCTGACTAATTTTCAAAAGGTTAATACTGAAAAGGCCATTTCTCTAGCCATTATTTGCTTCGATATTTTAGCAAATAATGAATTAGTAACGTTATATTTTCCGTAAATTAAAATAAGACCGTGGTATTAACGGATGGTAATGACGCCTTAATGAGGAGGAGTTGTCGTGTTACTGTTGTATCTATAACGCGGCGCACGGATATGACGGTTTCTATGATAATTACCCATACACGTCTAATTGTGATATACTCGCATAAAATATGCGACTGTGTCGCGAATTGCAGTCCCCTATATATGTGACTATATCACGAATAGGTGTGAGACCGGGTTGGAAATTGAGTACAGTATATTGCTTTAATTCATTCATGCATGGGAATGACTAGCATTAGAGAACAAAGAGTTAAAACACATATGCTAGTATGTTTTCCACTTAATCATAGTCATTCATCAAGATGGGAAAGATCATATAATATACACAATAAATGAGAAGACTGTTTATAAATACTGTAAGTGTGGTTTGTTTACATTCAGATGCTTTTTAAGGTGGAATGCTATGGTTGAGGATCCAAATGACTTGGTTTTGAAACTTGTTTTTACTTACTGTTAAAATTACCACAGAATCTCGTTTGTAACTAGAGCAGTTTTAGCTTTTTAGCAATGCCTCGTATGTATTGCACTTAATATGTTTTGTTCTTTCTAGGCACCAGCACTTGTTCTGGCAGTGTCTGAGCTCAAAGGAAGATTGAACTTGGACCTACTTATACTAGCTGGGATAAATATGTTTGCACACTAAGCACTTTTGTGAGTCGCTCTGGATAAGAGCATCTGCTAAATGTTGTAAATGTAAATATATTCTTTCGGTCTATGTTTACTTTCCCAGACAGTGAGCATATATCAGTCCACTGGCATAAAAATGCTGTCACACCACTGACTGTAGACCACTGCTGGTCCACCCTCGGACCACTCAGATTACTGTCCTGTACAGGATAAAACTCATTTATAATCTCCTCAAACAGATTTTACATTCACAGAGACTTTTATTCTGGAAAACAAACTAATATTAACCAATATTACCAACAACTGAGAGATATAATAATGAGTATAAGCCTGATATAAAATGATTAAATGCTAAAAATGTTGCCGCTGTGCTGGATTAAAATTATGTACTAATCTCATTTATAAAGAATAACAAAATAACCTAATGAAGGAAAAAATGTAAATTGGGCTGTGAAAGGAAAAGTGTTAAAATGTGGCATTTTGTCTAAAATTCTGTTTAATCAGCAGTGGTCCGCCCAGAAAACAGTGTAAAACACTAGTGGACCTCCAACTTTGCCCTCAGTGGGTCAACAGTGGTCCGCCATCTCCTTGCTCTCAGAGTTCATGCAGTTAGCACTCTCCCAAAAGCATGGGTTCCTACCTAAGTGATCTGAAACTGCAAAAATAAGTCAGTATTACCTATGGAGCCAGAATAAAGCCATAAGTCTCGCCACTTTTCATGATTTTCAAGGTGTGGAGGTCTCTGCCGTTTCTGTGATGTGAAGAGAGATAGAGAAAGCCTAGCATGACTGACCAAGCCACATTTTTTTTTTATTTATCATTTACTGACACTGGGGCTTCTTAAACACATTAGACAAGTTTCCAGCACCCAAACGGAATAGAGGGCAAGCAAATGGTGAGGAAATATTTTATAAGTGTTTATTGATTACATTTATGAACATCGCTTTTAATTAATTCATTCATTATCTGTAAGCGCTTATCCAGTTCAGGGTCGCGGTGGGTCCAGAGCCTACCTGGAATCATTGGGCGCAATGCGGGAATACACCCTGGAGGGGGCACCAGTCCTTCACAGGGCAACACACACACTCTCACATTCACTCACACCTACAGACACTTTGAGTCACCAATCCACCTGGAAGGGGGCTGTATGCATGAAATTTTAGGAGAAAAGTATAAGCTGTCTAGAAGAAATGATCAGTGTATATTGCCCTGAATCATGACTAACACTTAATTTATAGCTGTTATGGTCTAGATTAAAGAGGATAAATATCAAATGGTGATTGTCTGTGAGGAGATTTTTGTGTTTTCTGGGTGTCCACATGGGTTTCCTTTGGGTGCTCCAGTTTCCTCCCACGGTCTAAAAACACATCAGTGGGTGGATTGGCTGTTCAAATGTGTCCCTAGGTGTGAGCTTGTCACAATGCAAAGGACTGGCACCCACCGCCCTCCAAGTTGAGTTCCCACCCAATGATCCCAGGTAGGCTCCGGGCCCAACATGTCCCTGCATTGGATAAGCGGTTTCAGACGATGAATGAATATGAAATGAATTTGAGAACCACATTCCAATGATGCCAGCTGAAGGTTAAGTATCACAGACTCAGAATGACCTGAGGGAAATGCATTTGTGTTGAATGTGCAGGGAGTCTTATTTTATAATGTAGTTTCTTAAAGTTTATTATAAGGCTTATAGTAATTGCCAAACGGATCACCATTTTTTTTCTCCATAAAGATTAGGCCTAGAGCACTACTACATCTCATCCCCATCATTTGGGCCCTGCTGCTGGTTCCATTATTATTAATATTTTAACACCTGCTGTTTGCTTTTCTGGAATGCGAGTTCTCACATATGCACGACGTATTTGACCACCACAATAAACAAACAAAAGTAGTAAAGCAACGAGAACACACCAATAGGACATGGTTTACTTTATTAAAGGCAAAGCAGATTTTCAGCGTTTCTGAATGTCCACAGACAGACAAGAACACAAAATCTAGCCGATTAAAGAAGGAGACATCTTCACCTGACCTAACTTGCAAAATCCTCTAAAAAACTTAACTGGATATCTCCTTCACCCTAAAATATACAAGGCAAGAAGCAGTATTTTCATGCAGGATTTCCAAAGGGATTTCACATACAATGATTATGGGCACGATTGCTCAATGGTGGCTTCCTCTGTGCTGTGGCTGTAAAAAGCTGGCCGCATCTTAAACTGTATTCTGGAATGTTATTACTGCCCAATAGTTCCAAAGGACCAACTTATACACATTATTGGAGAGAAGGACATCCACGGACAAGAAGGGAAAAAGGATATAATTGTCCACATCTGTAATGTAGTGATTTGCAAGGTGTCCACAGAACATTCGGTCAAATGTGCATAGCCACACTTGTCCAACAAAAATGATAGGTTTCCACAGCAAGCAAACCAGAGTCGATTAAAAAGGCGGAGGGGGTAAATAATATAAGAATAATAATAAAAAAAAAAAATAAAAAAAAAAACAATCTAGCACACAGCTTCCCCTACAGCCTTACAGTGCCCATAGTGATTTAGATAATGTGAAGTTATTTTTGATAAAGTTTACCTTGTTTCATTACGCCTTTTTTAATGAGTTTAAATACATGTTTAAATGCAACAAGAAGCACAATCACACTGCAAATAGAGACATTTAAAGTTGTCAATAAAACGTCATCTACATGAAAATAAAAATGTGCCTTTCCTCTTCATACAAGCTGTCACTCCCATAGCCTTTTCCATCCAAAAATACCTTTACAGTAAAACCATGAAACAATAATCACTGAAACTTATCCAATGTTGACCTCCAGCCTGAAACTGAGGCACAAATCAAGGTCCAGCTCTACACTTTCTCAGTGCTTCATATATATCAAGCTTTTTTATAATCTCATCAGATTAATTCAGACCAAAATTGATCTTAAAAAAAAAAAAAAAAAAAAAAAAGGGGGGGGGGGGATAATCAGCTGTCTAGTTTAACCATACGGGAGAAACTGAGTTTCAGTAGAACTGCTGTAGTCTTGATCCCAACAGAGCTATTCTGTCCAGAGCAGCTCTAACATAACAGACCCAAAAAGTGACACCTAGAATTGATCGGTGTGCAGAAGTGGTAAAGTAGGGGTTCTTCCAACTTCTACTAAGATAAATAAGCTATATCTATGAACAGCATAATCAGCTTTCATACTTTTTTAGACTGCCTACGTTTTTAGGCTGGGGGGAAAGAAAAGAGGAAAAAAAAGACACTTTATTATTAAACAAGAGTACAGTAAGCACAAAGCTACAGTGTCTTCTGTAATACAGCTATAGCAGTGTTCTTATCTTTAGATTTGCTGGACATTTCAGTGATTAAGTTCTGCCGCCCCTGGAGCAGCATTCCTCTGCTTGTGCCCCTGTATTGCTGAACCAGCAGCGATGATGCTGGACCCGTTTTACTAGATTTTATCTCAACAATAGTGCGAACCATGATGGTGATAAATACTTTAAAAATAAAAGACACAGAAGAGAGATTTTTTGGGGGGGAGGGTGGGGGGGGGACATCAAACATTGACAGGCATAGAGAAGCACAACATGAACAAAATGAACTGTTATGCAGGTAAGTTAAACTGTTGCTCAGCTGATAGAAATAAGAAAGAACTAGAAGGGTTGGGAAATTTTATTTTATATATATATATATATATATATATATATATATATATATATATATATATATATATATATATATATATATATATATATATTTTTTTTTTTTTTTTATTCCCTATAGCAGTAAACTATTGATCATATTAATCCAATAATATTTCAATGCTAAAACTGCTACATAACAAGTCACAAAACACAAAATACAGTATTGTTAATAAATGCAATCTCTATTGCAGCTAGTGAAACTAATCTATAGCTACAGTCTAAGCCCTACCTCCTTTTATTTATTTATTTTTTTAAGCTATAAAATGTCAGGGTACAATTCACTGCAGTTCCACCTTCCAGCAGAATGCCTCACCTGCTCATCTCCCCCAAACAGAAAAAGAAAATCCTTCCAAAAATAAAAGGTGAGCAGACAGGACATCACAGCTATGTTATTATTACACACCTGCATTAAACTGCCTTACTATCTGTGTGTAGTCTATATAGAGGCACGCCTTTTACACCAACTGCAGTAAATACAGCCAACAAACATTTCTTAGCAATTTTATCCCCACTGCCTTAACTATATGTAGCCCTCCTCCAGGGAAAAAAAAGAAAAGCATCCAAACTTTGAAAAAAGTCCTGTCTTTTGGCTAACTGCCACTTCTACCTGTCCAAAATTAACCTCCTTCAAACATCTGCTCACAAACACAAGTTCATAGTGACACCCCCATTGTTGTCTCCTGTGTGCTGTGCATTGGTCACGCAGAGGAGGTAAAGGTGCAGGTGGATAGTTTTTGTTTTATCTGAGTGTGGAGGGCAGGGGATGGAGGTCCCAGTCCAGATTCCAGAGTCATAGACTGGGTGAGTCAGGAGAAGTACCTTTGATCCCCAGAGGAAGCAGGGTAACGATCAGAAAGGAAGTCTCCTCAGAGCCGGCCTCTAAGTCAGTATTTCTGCAGCGGCTATGTGCTGAGCAGCGCAGCGGTGTCAGGTGCTCTTATGCCCTCTGTGCCACAGAAGCAGAGAGAGAGAGAGACAGAGAGAAAGAGAGAGAGAGTGAGACAGATTGAGAGGAGAGGGCTGCACCTCCCTTGTCGGTTTCAGGCGAGCGGTTGGTTTTGAAGCCTGTCGTCCGCTTTGGCCGCCGTCTCCAGCCTCCACATGCAGGCAACACCGGAAAAAACATTTCCGATTGGAGCTTGTGGTTCTGCACCTCTTCTTCTTCTTCAGTATGGTTTTCACACAAGTGCTTATGCACTGAGGGCCCCCCTTCAATGTGGTGGGTTCATGGTGCCATGGCCACGCTGCTGCTTTTGCTTCTGCTGCATCAGGAGCTGTTCGAGCGCTGAAGGACCTGGCTGCATCATGGAGCTTGACCAGATTGACTGAGGGCACACATAGGAACATAGAAAATAGACATAGACCTAATGAGACAACTGATTTTAAAATAAATAAAACCCAGATAAACACCCAGATCAACAATAACATTATGACCACCTCTCATCTCCATTTCTAGTTCTACAATTCCAGACTAGAGTCTGTCTGTTGCTCTGTATACATGGGTTTACCCTGTTCTTTAAAATGGTCAGGTCCCTCAAAGAGCAGGTATGATTTGGGTGGTGGACCATTCTCAGCGCTACAGTGATGTGGTTGTGTTGGTGGTATGTTAGTGTGTGTTTTGCAGTTAGTGTGTGTTGTGAGTGGATCAGACACAGCAGGACTGCTGGAGTTTGTTTGGTGGACTATTCCCAGTTCAGCAGTGACACTGAGGGTTTTAAAAACATCCAGGCAAAAGCATCATGTGTCCACTGATAAAGGACTAGAGGACGACCAACACAAACCGTGCAGTGAGAGATGAGCTCCTGACTTTATATCTACAAGGTGGACCAACAAGATAGGAGCACCTAACAGAGTGGACAGTGTGTTTAAAAACTCCAGCAGCACTGCTGCGTCTGATCCATTCATACCAGCGCAACAAACATCAACACCACCAAAATGTCAGTGTCTCTGCAGCGCTGAGAATGATCCACTACACAAATCATACCTGGTTCTGTGGGGGTCCTGAATTGAAGATCAGGGTGAAAAGGGGGGTGGGGGACTATACAGAGCAACAAACAGACTACAGCCTGTAATTATCAATATACAAACTGGAACTTGGAGAATGAACAGTGAGTGTAGAAACAACGAGGTACTGAGCAAAGTACCTGATTACTACCAATTCTCTTAGCTCCACTGACCATAAAACATCACTTTGCAGTTGTACAATCACAGACTGTAGTCCATCTCTTTTGCTCCCAAATCTTACACACACACGCTGCAAATGGTACCTTAAAACTGTCAAGGAGAACAGTGGATGAGTCCTCCGTGGGCATGTCTTGAGCTGTCCAGCTGCTGGTTGGGGCACCCTGATGCCAGCTGTTTGGCTCTGAGCCAGACGAAGCAGGGGGTGCTGTCAGGTAGTCTAGCCCAAAGCCACCCACACCTACAGAGAAAGAGGATCCACTGTAATAAAGTTCCACCAACAAAAATCATGAACATATTGGCAGTTGAAGAGCAATATTATACCAGTCTTGTCAGCTTTCCAGCGGTCAGCTGCTCTGCGATCACGGCCGTCTGGTGTCCCAATAGGGCCGAAGTTGGAGAAGGGCAGAGCTCCATGGCTGTGGGTTGGTGGCGAGGATGGTAGACTGCTTGGGTTGGAGGAGTGGGGGGACTGGCTGGCTGGAGTTGAGTGGTCTGTCGTGACATAACAAAAAACTCCCATCTTATACAGAACACCAGACGACTGATATAACTAGTGTGTTTTTGTTGTTCTTTATTTACAATTGATGCTGTACACAATGTGAATAAATACAGAAAGCAATAATGCACAAATCATTTCAACCCTATATAAGAAAAAAATATAAAATATGGGAAATTTCATTAAAAAAAAAAAATTAAAACTTCTACTGTGGAGCTATGCTGTTTTAATATGCAGAATGCGATTTGGCATAAAAAAAAAAAGAAAAAGATTTACAGCATCTTATGCTGCTCTAAAACCTGTAAATATCATTAAGCATTAAAGGTGACTTTGCAGACTTGCAAGTCATCCATGCCATCTTTACAAATGCCCAAACCATGACAAGGCTGTTTTTATTTTGGGGTGGGGGGAAGACGACAAAAATAAGCCTTGCTCCTTGTTAAGAGGTTTGGCCAATTGAAGTCAGCTGCATTTCTGAACCTTGTTTATATAGGTTTTCATCATTTCATAATTTAAAAATTTTATTTTATTGTTTTTGCAGAAGCAACAACGTAAATGGAGCACAGACAAGTTTTCTGAAGTGTTTCTGAGCCCAAGAAATATCCACCACACACACACTGGTGTTTATTTTTAATTCAGGGCCACCTGAGGGCATCACAGCCACCCAGTGTTGCTACCAGCCTTGTCCCTTACAGACAGATTTCTCTGAAATTTTTAATCATATGGTTGTACCACTAATGATACAATTGGCAAGTTCTTTACTATATTACTTGCTGCATTATTTGTCCATAGTCTCTCGGATTCACGTACCCCTCCCCATCATTACTTCTGAATGTGTCCCAGTGAAAAAATATATATATTTTTAAATAAGCAATAATTTTCATGACCTTTTGTCAGTTAACTTGCCTGTTAGATGTATTATTTTTAAATATTAGAATAGCTAATATCTGAAAGGATAAGCCTTAACTTGCACTTACATTAAACTCCCAGACTTATGAAGATCATTCAAGTTAAGTCAATCCCACTGAAAAACATGTTGTACCTGAGCTGGCAGGGAGAGAGGGAGACCATGGAGTTCCTTCAAACAAGGAGTACAGTGAGGGCTCCTGGTGTATCATTGGCACATCAGGTTTTGGTGTTGGTGCCATGTTTTTCCCATAGGCCTCACTGAAGATGCTGTTTTGGTAGTTTTCCTAGAAAGCAACACAACAAAAATGGAGTCAAATGAGAATCATTCTACATGCAGGTAAATAGGCTTAAAAGATAGCAACATTTGGATTGAGAAATGAGAAATATTAAATATTATTGTGCTGCATAAAACATGTATACCTCACTGCCAGGGTAAATCATGTGTCAATACATATCTGCTCTCAAGAAAAAAAAATTTAATCCAACAACCCCTGTAATTGCCTATTAAATTAAAAGTCATGCATATGAACAGGATGAAACAAATATAAATATATGAAGGAATCTAGCCAAAGACAATATGGAAATTTAGGTATCAAAAACAATATCAAGGTATAATAAGTAAATATCCATTATGATGACTTTCTATGAATAATGCTCCCACCTGGTGGCAAAAAGCTGCAATTACATGTTTAATTGTGGAAGATGTAGGGCACATATTTACCTGAACGGGAAACACTGAGCGATGTAGCAGAGAGGACTGGTTCAGTACCTCAGGCCCACTATCTAGCCTAGACTGGTTTGATAACTGCAGAAAAAGAAGAAAAACGGGGGCTATGTTTAACTGCTGGCACTAGAGTATTCTAAAACCAAGTATGCATTTTACAAGAGCCTGATCAAAATGGAATACATGAGACTAAACCAAAAGGCATCTTAACAACTGCAAAATGTGTTTTGGATTAAAATGAGACATTTATTTTTCCAAGAAAATAGTAATCTTTAACACCTCAATATCAAAGCAAACTTATGTTTTCTGTTCTGACATCTGGACAATGATTTTTGTAGAAGCAAGTGAGAGCATGGAAAAAAATCTAAGAACAGTGGAAAACAAAAAGCTTTGGAAAGCCCTGCCTGATGTGATAGGAGGGAAAACTACATACAAACATGTTCCTTCCAGGAGCAGAGTTAAGAGGGCCGGCCAAGGCCTGGTAGAAATCATGAGGCTTAGTAAAGACCAGCTCCTCCTCCTCCTCAAAGTCTGCCAGAGATTTTAACAGGTCTGGAGGAAGAAGAGGAGAGTTCTTGTCCTATTGGGAGATGAAGCACAAAAGGGAAGAAAAGAAGAGAGAGAGACAGAAAAAGAGAGAAAGAAAAAAAAACAGCCCTGTAAGAACAGAGAGTTTGAGGGAAAGCTGTTTGAGAGAAAAGCAGCACCCGTTGAAAATCAGCTCCACTGAACTTAAGTCAACAGCCCAACAGTGAGGCTGCTTGCTTTGCCAAGGTATATAAGGCATAAAGGCATCAAAGAAGATCATGTCCCATAGCCATGAAAGAGATTGAATTAAGAGTAAATGTGATATAGACACAGAACAGCTTGGAAAGAAAAGAGAAGGAAAGGTATGCATGTATGTATTTATTCGGACTGCTAACACACCTACAGCAAGAACAGTGATCTACACCGAACGATTACTGGATTACAAACGCCTACCTTTTATCTACACTCAATGTCCATTTCATCAAATCCACTGACCATACAGGAGAAATTTGTAGTTCTACAATTACATATCGTAGTGCATCTGTTTCTCTGAATACTGTCTTATTCCCATTTTTATGAACACAGGACAGCCACATAAGTATGGTTTTGTGGTGGATCATTCTCAGTGCTGCAGTGACACTGACGTGGTGGTGATGTGTGTATCCGACACAGCAGGGCTACTCAAGTTTTTTTTAAATACTCTGTCCAGTCACCGTTCACTCTGTTAGGCACACCTATCTAGTTGGTCCTGAGACAGTGGCTAATCTGTTGCTGCATACTGTGTGCTTGTCATCCTCTAGTCCTTCATCAGTGGGCACGGGACAACACCCACAGGACTCTGTTGGCTGTATCTTTTTGGTTTGTTGATATTCAGTCCAGCAGTGAAAACGAGGAGAAGAAAAAAAAAATTATAGCTGACTGCAGTCTGATCCACTCCAGCACAAACAAACAAACACCACCACCACCACAACATCATTGTCACTGCAACGTTGAAAATGATCCACCACCCAAATTGTACCTGCTCTGTGGTGGTCCTGTGAGAGTCCTGAACACTGAAGAGCAAGTTGAAATGGGTATAAATTACGCAGAGATACAGGTGGACTAGGGATCATTCAGTGTAAAATATCCATTTAGTACAACCAACAAATTCTGTTGTGAATGTCTATGTAGCTAGCGTAAGCAAGCATGTCTAAATTGTCCTGGACCTTTTTCAATAGTCCAATGTGCCAATGGGTGGGTCTAATCACAACATCAAAGAGCTGACTCAAAGCATTCAATTAAAAGAAAGCATCTACGATTGCGTGGAACTGCAGTTCTGTCCAGTTTGTTTACGTTCAGAGGCTCTGTATCTTATGTGGCAGTATAATTGGTTTCCTGTCTATAGGTTTTTAATTCTCTGTTTGAATTACCATAGAGGTTCTTTTGTAATTCTAATTGTAGCATTTTCACTGTGTTTACGTTCATGCAGTTAGCAGCCTCCTGAATGAATTGTGGGTGCCTGCCTAAATCTGAAACCAAAAAAGTCAACATTACCCACCTATGGAGCAGGAATAAAGCAATTTTCATTATATCTTTTCATGATTTTTAATGTTTGTAAAGCAATGAGCAGAGGGAGAGTAAGCCTAGCACGTCTGACCGAGCCACTTTGTTTTTGTGTTTTTTGTTTTATCCATTCACTGACGCTGGGGTTTCGTAAACATATTAGACTGGTTTCCAGAGCGCAGACAGACTAGAGAGCTAGCAAATCATGAGGAAACATCTTCAGAATTGTATATTTTAAATAAATGAATAAATATTATAATCATAGATTTTTCCCTTTTATCCCTTCTCACAATCTAACTCCAGGTACATAACGCTATGCTTCTACTCATTGTAATCAGTTTAATCAATCATTTTTACATATATTACTAATCAAGACGAAAGCAGAATACAAATTAACGCTCGGACAGAGCTCTAGAAACAGACTAGCTATAGCAATAGTACCATTAACACTGCAGTCAGTGAGTTCAGATAAAAATTGTTTTTAAAAAAACATGCACTTGAGGTAAAATATAGTTATTTCATTATTAATGCTGAGCATTGGGAAATGTTGAATCCTATGTACACATACGCTTGGCCATACAGAAATGTTCAAGAGAGCCTTATACCATGTTAGGATAGCATTAGGAGACTGCTAGTGTAAATGGCAGGTGGCTGTTATCAGCCAGAACTGATACCATCACAGAAAACTAACCTCGGACAATAGATTTATTCATCAGGACATAGTTCTTAAAAAGTGTTAAGGACAGTGTTGGATAACAACTATGCAACAGAACTAGAAAGCAAACCTCGTAAGGTGGGCCTCTTGGTGTAGTCTCTTGGTCCTGGCAGAAGACTCCAGGCTGGTGTTTGCCCATCCTGTCCCCCATGCTGCCCCTTCCCTCATTCATCCTATATGGTGGCTCCCAGTAAAAGTCCTGCATTTTGACCTCTGGAAACTTCATTTTCTTGTCCATGCTGGGCTGAGGCTGCATGGGTATAGCTGGGGACATTGAGTGCTCAAACAGCTTGATGGGGTCTTGGGAAGGCATGAAGAAAGGCTGCTTGACAGGCATGGGCATTTTGGGCATAGCAGGCTGAGTTTGGTGCTGGCTCCACATCTGCCCAGCCTGCTCTGACACTGGCATGTAAGGCTGAAACAGAGGTGGCATCGTTGTGTATAAATGACAATAAGCCTGTTTTTATGTCTGAATTACCAAGTCTATACGGCATAGACCAAGCACATCAGACCAGATATATAGTATCCTCAAGCATCAATAGCATATTTAATGCATAAAAGTAGATCCCTGCATCTTTAATTTAAGCCTGAAAATGTTGGACCAACTACTTATAAAAACATCTGAGTGAAACTAGTCATGTTTCTAACAAAGGCAGATGTTAACCTGCTTAGTGTATATAGGCTATAAAATATTCCTGATGTTTTCTCAATCCTTATCAAACACCTCCAGAACACAGCTTTTGTCGTGATTCTAGAAAGTGAAACTTGTGGCATTCAGAAAATAAAACAAAAGGTTAAGACACCAAAAAAGTACCTGCTGCAGACCAGTGTGGTGCGGAGGGCTCTTGCCCAGCTGAGAGCTCTGCTTGGTGGGCGACTGCTGCGGTTGCTGCTGCACCTGAAGCTGCACAGCCGGCTGCAAGGCTTGTTTGGAAGGTTGTGGAGGGGGTGGTTGTGCCTGCTGGGGCTGAGGTTGCGGTTGAGCCTGGGCTTGAGGTGGCCCCTGGGTCAAGGCCCCGGGGCCAGAGGGTCTCTGCTGGCTGTAGGGAATGTGTGAGGGCTTGCCTGATGGCACCTGGTTAGCAGTCTGAGGGTGGGTGGCAGGCTGCAGGAAGGGGGCAGGAACAGACACACCTGTAGGGAAAGTGAACCCTGGGTTCATGGAGAACGCCACAGGGGGTGGGATGACGTATGCTGGTGGGGGGAAACCTGGTGTAAATGAGGAAAATGTATGATTAAAGGCTCTGCAAGATCCCAGCATCTCAAGAATGAAAACAAATTCTCTTTGTTGAGAGGTTTGATGCTCTGAGGGACCACAAGTCTCTGACATCTTAATTCACTGAACAAATGGCCACACACATTAATGCACTACTTAATTACACATTTAATTTAACATAAATGTGAACTGCAGAGAGGTTAACATTTAATGTGCTACAACAGCAAATGTGCATGGTGTATATACACCATCATACCTGGCCTGCTGGGGAGAGGGGGAAAGGCTCCTGGGTGATGTATGGGGATGAACTGTGAGGAACACGTAGTCTGAGTCTGTGTAACTGGAGTCTTCCTTGCTTCTGACACTGGAGTCTTCCTGATTTCAGGCTGAGATTTTACCTTTACAGAAGAAAAGAAAAAGCAGAGCACATTATCCAACCAGGCAACAGATAACATTCCAAAACATGATTCATGAAACAATGGAGTCCAGTACAGGATTCAAAACCACAAGGACAGAAATTAAGCATCCCTCAAATGTTAGAGTAATATCCAGACTAATCTGATATTGTAAGGCATTATTCCCTTCTTTGAACTAGTTAAAACATCTCTGACCTAAATATAAAGGCACAGAATAGTCAATGCCATGGTGCATTCAGGGAATACAAAGCAAATTGACTGTTCATCTTAAGCATGTTACATT
This sequence comes from Hoplias malabaricus, assembly GCF_029633855.1. Lineage (NCBI taxonomy): Eukaryota > Metazoa > Chordata > Actinopteri > Characiformes > Erythrinidae > Hoplias > Hoplias malabaricus. Next base: position 19,362,220 of record NC_089808.1, read on the forward strand.
TTATAATTTGTTTATATGCCTCCATACAAAAGAAATCCTGCTAATATTTGTAGTAAAACAGCTTACTAATTTCAGTAATCCATGTTATTGGAGAGTGATGATAGCACTTCAGTGCATATATTAACAGTTATGTACAGTGTTATCCTGTTGCAATTCTCAAACTGTTATTAAATTGTCATTAGTCACAAGTGTAAGCTACACACCCCTCTCCTTGCGCCCAATGATTCCAGGTAGGCTCCAGACCCACCGTGAGCCTGAACTGGATAAGTGGTTACAGACAATGTAGGAATGAATGAAAAGGGTTCCCCAGCCCTATGATAAAGGTTAAGTGACAAAGCTGAACTGAATGGAATAAGACAGAACTATAGGAAAAGAAGTTCCTACCAGAATTTCAAATGTACTATGCATTTTTTAAAAATGCAATGTTGCATTTCAAACTCTAACCTGTTTCACTGCATCAGAAGGCTTCTCATGACTGTTCTTCTTTGCTTCACTCTTGCGTTTGCCCTCTTTCTTCTGTTCAGTCTTTCCTGGTGCTCCACTAGCTTTGTTAAAGTTGGTTCGCTCCTTCCCTGCATCTCTCTGGTGCTGGTTACGGCTCTGTTCTCGGCTCTGCTCACGTGGTTTGATGTTCTCCTTGAACGTGACCACGGGTCTTTCTCCAGGATCCAAGCTGCTGTTTTGGCTCTTCCCGACTGACAGCACTGATTTGAGTCCCTGTGAGCTATCGTGAGCAATCTGCTCACCATTGGATGACTCCTGCAGGACGGGAGGGTCCTTTTCCTGTGGTTCTTCCACCACCAGCTCAGGGATGTCCGTGAGGAAGTGGATCAGGCCGTCATTGATGCAGTACTGAATTAGGCTGGGGACACAAAGCATAATAATTGAAATTTGCCAGACAGCAGCAATACTGACTAAATTCTTGTAAACCTTTCTTGTAATAATAATAAAAATGTAAGTACCCTGGTGAAATAACTTAACATAACTTACCTAACAAACATTGTCTATTAAACAATGCCCAAGTGTCTTATGTAGAGAACTGTGGAAGGGACCCCAGAATCACAAGGACAAGCAGGCATTTGACTCAGCACTTTTAGAACTACTTGAGGCAACACTTCACTACTTTTTGGAAACGAATGTCTCCCTTGAACCACTGCAGAGCCACTCCTAGCACTGATCTAGAGGCACGAACTGACCCAAAATCTAGTCAATCTGACGCATAACCAATTAAAATCTTGATTTCAGTTTGGGGGCAGGACCTTGGAGGCGCATTATTAAAATTGCGCAGCTGCAGCTTCAGTTGGAGACTGTCACTCTTCACACCATTCCACATGTTTTAAATGTAAATCACTAACTTATGGTCACGATTTATGTTAGGTCAGGTTACATTTACTAAATGTCTGGTCTGGAGCATTTCTCACTGCTGCTAGGAAACAGGCTGAAATCTGAATGGCTTAACATTTTTTGAAAAATGCCACTGATTTTCCTAATGTTCTGCAGAATTCTATCACTCAGGGGAGTTGGTTAAAATGGTTAACTTTAGAGACTCTTTACTGTCGTGCTGATAGGAAACAAGCATCATCATGCCCTTAACATAAATACAGCTAGTGCTGGGCGATATGAGCGCGAATCAATATCACGACTAACAGTACATTTTACCACAATTACAATTAATGAGCGATTGTTTTGTTTTTGTATTTTTGACTCATAGTTCAGTGACGAGGTTTGCACTGTCAATATGCTCAAGTATTAAAGCTAGGATATTTTTCACTGTTTATATTTGGTATGAGATTGTCACTGCAACTATTTTTTCCTCAAAATTTACGTTTGACTTTCTTGTTCACTGTCGTCTTAATTATAGTCAAAACACAGCACATCCAAACCACAGATGCTGTGTTTTTCTTTGGTACAAGCTACTCAAGTTATTTGGTCACCCTCAGCATTTAGGTTGCTCCCATGTGGCAAACGGGCAGAATCATGTGACTACAGCTTGGTAGCATGGTTTTAAAGAGAGAGTAAATTAACACACAGAAGGGACATAACTGAATAAAAACTAAATCGATAAAACTGATATAAACAAGAGTATGTCGATTAGAGGTTCTGAATGTTGACTTCGATTATTTGCCCAGCCCCAAATACAGCCATTTTATTTACAGTCCAAAACCATCTGTGTTTCAAACTACTCAAAGGCACATGATTCCTGATTTCAGTAGCATACATTTCACCCCACCAGTTTGGAGGCATGGTGCCACCTCTGAACTGTGGTGAACTTATTTTCACCCAGTTTAATCAAGCATGAAATCTGCCAAGGGTGTGTATGGTTTTTTTAAAATTGCAAAATAATAAAGATATTACACAAGGAGGAAAACAAGACAAATGAACATCAGAAAGCACACTCACCTAGGCTGGTTGTCTGCAACCCACTTGCCCAAGCTGATAAGCCTCTGCTGTCGGGCATGGGCTATGAGACTGTCTTTGCCAACCGAAATGCCCTGGTGCCCTTTGGAAAAGTCCAACAACCTGGAACATCATTAAATAGGATGCGTGAGAGAACAGGTCTCAAGAACAACACTAACATCCTGGAAGGCTTAAAAGGGTCATTGACTCAATTCCAGTAATGCATTTGCCTTAGCTATAGTGCAGTTATAGTTTTCTGTTATGGAAAGCTACCTTAAGGCAGGCCGGAGAGCTAAAAATCCTTGCAGCTCAAACTCTTCTGGGAGTGGAGCTGCTGCAACAGAACCAGACAGAGCTTTTAAGAAATGGCATTACCATCAAACAATAAATTAAAGATATGCTTTTACAAAAGGCTATTGCCGTACATTACCTGGAGGATTTGATACATCATCTTCCTTGGGGTTGAAACTGTTGAGAACTGACACCAGCCATGGCCAAATACTGGGGAGGAATCAAGACACCAGTTTAACAGGACATGCTAAAGTCATATTTACCAGCACAGCAAGACTTCAGATGTAATTATCAAGAAGAATTATCCCAGCAGAGGTTGTTCACATGAAATGCATAACTCATACTATTCAGACCAACAAAGGAAAAATCTTATCATACTATCGTCTCTGGTCAACAGCTCTCTCAGTAAAAACACCGGGCCGCAGCTTCAGCCAATCCAGAGATACTTTGATGGCTGGAAGTGGACACTCCCCCATGATGTCCTCTTGATTCTTATTCAGCAAGGCTCGGCTGCACATCACACCTAGAAAAGACACTAGAGGGACAACATCACACATTAAAATGTGGTACCAAACCAATGTTTAATACAGAAGCCTGTTCATTAATTTAACAATATATTCTAATTTCATATGAATTAAATATGAACAATAAGAATAATCAATATATTATTTAAGGCATTACAACAAATTTATGTTTTGTTTTTTTTTATTAATAACAAATGCTCTCAAAGCTGACAGAGCTTGATTTGTTTGTCTGTCTTGTTCCATTTTCTAAACCTAAAATTAAAATATAAAAGCACAATGTCACCACATCATAGGCTACATATCTGTAAATAATATATCAGTTGCCAATATACTGGGCATGATTATGTTCTATATTGCAATATTTTTTTTTTTAAAGCAAGATGCATTTAATACAGGAAAAAAAACAACTTTCATCTGCTGTGTGAACACTGCCACAGTGTTTTTCTGTATTAAATGCATCTTGCTAAAAAAAAAAAACAAAAAAAAAAAACACATAACACACCCCGGTGCTGCACCAAATAGAAGCCCTCTAGAAACCATTCATACGGAACCAGAAGTAAATAGTTGATAATATAAATGAACTATAACTAATAAACTTAAGAAGATATAATTAAAAAGTACAGAAATGTACTAATACTGAAGAAAAGGCTTGTCTTATGATAAAAAGAATTTTGTTTTGCTTTAATCCAATGTGAATTTACTTTAAATTACAAAAAGCTCAAATAATCAGTAATTATTAATATTGGTATCGAATACTCCATGGTGCTAATTATCGGTAATCGCATCTGCCCAGAAAATTTGAAATCGGTGCATTACTAAAGGAACATATTACCTAGAATAAGTTGCATTAAATCAATTAGGTGTTATTGAATAGGTACTAGGAACAATACCAGATACAGATACAACATTACAACATTAAAAGGGTAACATTAATGAGATGCTGACATTTTTTTTTAAAATCCCAATCAAAAAACCTTGATAAACATTTATTAAATTCACATATGACTTTTAATGTGCTAATGTTACGGAAGCATTTATATTTATCTAAACATATCTATATAGAAAGAATTATTTTACACTATTTGGCTCCTTGTTTATCCATAGTTTTAAATCATACACACAGCCTAGTGGGCAGATACTTGTATAACTTGCATAAAAAGTGATGTTGCTGCCTCGTGACTATTCCTAGGTCCAACTTCTCTGCCAGAGCAATCTGCTGCTCGAACAACACCTGAGTCAGCGTTTAAATCCATACATACACCAAATACAGCAATGAATGTACATCTACATACTGAAAAGACCAAGGAGCTGTATCCAGCTGATCTGTTCATCTGAACTGAAGCTCTGGTCGTCAGCCTCGTTGCTGAAGTCTCGGAGGTGGTGTAGCTCAAACAGGTTAATAACAGTGATGTGGACCAGTTGCTGAGAGCTGAAGGCCTTCTGGAGAATCAGCCTCTGAAGGACAAAAGACAACAAAGAATTATAGACGTGCATTTCCTGAAAGATCTACAATAGGTTGTTGAAACTCAAATTTAAAAAATGTGCATGTGCCTGGGTCTTGCTATGGTTTTGAAGGTGGTTGCTAATGTGTTGCTAGGCAGCTGCTATCATAACAGGTGGTTGCTAAGGTACTGCTGAACTATTGCTATGGTAGTTCAGGTGGCAGCTATGATGTTGCTAGAGGGCTTTGATGGTAGTGAAGGTCACTGCTAGTGTTTTGCTCTACTGTGTTTTTTTTTTTAAGTTAAGGCAGCTACCTCAAATAACCACTACACAATTTCTTCCATTCCACCTTAAACAGTGTAACAATTTCTCTGCCTATAGGTGCTTTTCCACTGCACCGAACCTACTCAACTCAAGTTTTATGCTTTTTCCACTAGGTAAACCTGGTACCTGATCACAACACTAGCACGTAACATTACTCTGATGTTTTGGAGAGGATCAAAAACTCTTTGGATTGGTGGCTGACGAAAAACTCCAGCAACAGAAAATGGATCTGTGAGAATTAGGGCATGGAGCAGTGTTCAGTCAAATAAAAAAATATATATAATTAACTAATTAATTAAAAACACATGAATACACAAATAAATGGGCACCTAACATTACAGCTGCCACCGTGAACATAAAAGTACAGCGCCATGCAATGTGGCTTCTGAGTCATTTTGTAGTATGTAGTTTCTGCTTCGCTATCACCATGTTACCATAGCTTATCTATAGTGTTAAAAGTGTAATCTGAATAAGTTTAAGTGCGGCGCAGTTAGCTAACTAGCTAGTTGTCCAGTGAATACTACCATGAAGGATATACACTAAAAGTGTAGTGATGCTCATCAATGCTCACTTGCTGTTAGGATAAGGTGCCAAGCAAACTGCAGATGCTGGTTAGTTGGCTTTACCTGAAACTGTTCTTCAAGCTTCTCCCTTAGTGCACTGAGTTTCTCCAAACCTTTGCTGAGATAAACATGGCCATGGAACTTGATGAAGGCCTTAATAAAATCAGACACGGACCATTTTGTTTTGATCTCTTCACGGCTGCAGATGAAAGAGTCATAATATAGTCAGAAAGCATTTTCCAAAATCAAACATCAAAGTATTAATCCCAGATGCTGTAAACTAATCAATCATTTCTGCTGAATATACTTTGACCTTTTCATTTTTACTGACCACTTACATCCATCTACTGCATTTTGCTATGCATTAAAGTCAAAACCAAAGGAAAATTTGAAATAAATTTAATACCTCTCAAGAGCCTTGGAGAGAGCTTTCTGTAGGTTGGTGGAAGCTGCTGGAAAGGGGAACTTAACAGCGATGCTTCTGCAGTAGTAGAAAATTGTTGAGAGATGGTCTCCCTTGGAGGAGGCCAGAATGGCCAGTTGATTGTAGGGTTGACCTGACAGCAGAGACAGACAAATATGGATCCTAATTAATATTCCAGACTTGAAACATGCAGTGCTACTGACTTCCATAAATAGAACTGCAGCTGAAAGTAAAGGGTGCTGACACAACCGTTTTGTGCCCTAGAGCACTATGAAAGAGTTGAAAGCTCAAGGTGAGGAGAATGTACAATAACTAAAAGTGGACCAACCATTTGAGGGAACAAGCTGAGCTGCGTGTCTGTAATAAGACTCTGCTTGGCTGGTCTGGTTGCGATAACGTGCTATGGAAGGAAAAAAACACAAAACAAACAAACAATTTTAAAAAAGCCTGTCAGTGCAGAACAAAAAAAATAAATACAAGGCACAAACTCTGAACTCCCAGTCAAGCATATCAAGTGTATTTGAAGATATTATGAAGACCTAATGAAATATAAATAATTTTATGAATATATATATATATAGTTTTATAAAATACAAAATGGCCCTTAGTGTGAACAAGCAGTTATACAATTTTGTACTATTATGCTAACATTATTTAATAAGTTCTGTTTAAAAGACCAAAAATAAATAAAACATCTTATATTTACAAAAATTTAAGAAAATATGGAGGTAGAACTGTAATATGCTAATGAAACATGAACACTCCCACCCATTTCACCTAGCCGCACCCACCCCTTTCTCTTTCTACAGGCATTTTCATTTCAGAACAAAAATGTTAACATGTCAACATGCTCTCAGTTTGAAAGCAATATAGACTGCTCTAAATTGGCAGCACTTAGATGTGCCACGGGTAAATATTCAGGCCCAGCTAGTCATGTCCCCATAGAGAAAAATAAAAGCAAAAAATAATAAAATAAAAAAATTAAAAAATATATATACATTTTTTTTTATATTTATAATTGATTTTGATCCATGGTTTCAGCCCTAGTAGAGTCCACCTCTTTAGATTTCTTTCCCTTTTGTCTCCAACATAAGACATTCTTTAAAGCTTATTTGAAAAGCAAAAAGCGTGGACTGACCAATGTCCCCCAGGTGGACGAGACAATGTTGGCAGATGTAGGAGCAGGAGCTGGGCTGTGGTTTCACTATGGCGCTGGTGCTGCTCTGTTTATTGCTGATGATGCCAAGCTGAGACGATGTCACACGACAAGGAAGATCCACATTGAACACCGAGCACAGCTCTTGTAATAACTGAGACGACAGAAACATTGTATTATGGCAAAAACGTCTACAATTTTGAAATGTGTTGTTTGAGCAGAAACAAATTGTGACACCATTATATGCCTACTGCTCAACAGTCAACTCACCTGTGTGTAGAATCCACTAGCTGCCTCGAGAAAAAGGGATAGATTGGCTTGTACTTCACTTCGATTAGGATTGGCTCTGTTCTTGGCCTGACTCTGCAGCGATGTTATCTGATTCTTAAAAGCATGGTTCCAGCTGAAGAAAGTTTTTGGCAAAGATATTGAAGTTTCACCAATGACATCTTAAAAGGATTGTAGAAACAAAACCTACACAATTGACCACTTCTACGATTATAAGCTATCAATCTAAACAATATACACCATAAAATCATTAGAAATATGCAGTAAACAAGTAGCTTACAGGTCTTGTTCCACTTTCTTGTCCAGGGCGTACTCCAGGTCCGTCAACAGCATTTTCTGGTACAGGTCCTGAAGAGCCTGCCGTGATGTCCACACCTCCGCAGCACCAAGCTTAGAATCTGAAAATCAGAGGATGAACCAACTTCAATGGCCTCATGTCTATTACATATCAGAATATTTCTTCACATTTAATCTAAAATTATTCTCCACTAAGCACTATGGTACACCACACCTGAAGATGCATAGTGTAGTTTCTGCAGTTCTGAACCTGGAGTAGCAATGATAGAGGCTCTATTCTTCTTATTGGCACATCACAATGAGTTTGTAGCTGTAAGTGTATGGTAAATATAATAAGGTAATACTAGCTAATGTTCCTTTAAATCATTCAAAGAAGCATTAAAACTATATCATAATCCGACCCTACCTTATCTCTTACATTCAATTGGCAATAGGAACAACAATATGCAAGATAAAATATTCATAATGGTACTCTTTCATCTCCTCCTTGGATCACCACCTTAACGTGTTGGAGGGGTTTGCGTGCCTGCGTGACCTAGGAGCCATGTTGTCGGGGGCAATAGCCCCTGGTAGGGTCTCCCAAGGCAAATTGGTCCTAGGTGATGGGCCAGACAAAGAGTGATCCATAAAGACACAGATGAAAAAGACAAGAACACGGATACAGCCTCCCTTGCCCGGAGCAGGGTTACCGGGGCCTCACCCTGGAGCCAGGCCTGGGGGAGGGGCTCCTTGGCGAGCGCCTGGTGGCCGGACTTTCACCTATGGGGTCCGGCCGGGCTTAGCCCGAAGGAGATACATGGGTCCACTCTCCCATGGGCCCACCACCTGTGGGAGAGTTAGTAATCCGGGTCTGGTGCATTGTGGATCGGGTGGCGGTCGGGGTCGGGGGCCCTGGCGTTCTGATCCTCGGTTACTGAAACTGGCTTTTGGAACATGGAACGTAAACTCTCTGGTGGGAAAAGAGCCTGAGCCGGTGCGCGAGGTTGAGAGGTACCGGCTAGATATAGTTGGGCTCACCTCGACACACAGTATGGGCTCTGGAACCAATCTCCTTGAGAGGGGCTGGATGCTCTTTCACTCTGGAGTTGCCCAGGGTGAGAGGCGTAAGGCAGGTGTGGGCTTACTCATAGCCCCCCGGCTTAGCGCCTGTATGTTGGGGTTTACCCCAGTGGACGAGAGGGTAATTTCCCTGCGCCTTCGGGTTGGGGAAAGGGCTCTGACTGTTGTTTGTGCTTATGCACCGAACAGCAGTTCAGAGTACCATGCCTTCTTGGGGACCCTAGAGGGAGTGCTGAAGAACACTCATTCTGGGGACTCCATTGTTCTGCTAAGGGACTTCAACGCTCACGTGGGTAATGACAGTGAGACCTGGAGGGGCGTGATTGGGATGAACGGCCCCGCTAATCTGAACCCGAGTGGTGTTCAGTTATTGGATTTCTGTGCTCATCAGTTTATCCATTACAAACACCATGTTCGAACATAAGGGTGTCCACAAGTACACCTGGCATCAGGACACCCTAGGCCGCATTTCGATGATCGACTTTATAGTCGTATCATCTGACCTGCGGCCATATGTTCTGGACACTCGGGTGAAGAGAGGCGCTGAGCTGTCAACTGATCACCACCTTGTGGTGAGTTGGATCAGATGGCGGGGGAGGATGCCGGACAGACCTGGCAGGCACAAACGTGTGCTGAGGGTTTGCTGGGAACGTTTGGCAGAGGAACCTGTCAGAAAGATCTTCAACTCCCACATCCGGCAGAGCTTCGACTGCATCCCGGGGGAGGCTGGTGACATTGAGTCCGAGTGGGCCATGTTCCGGACCTCCATTGTTGAGGCGGCTGAACGGAGCTGTGGCTGCAAGGTTGTCGGTGCCTGTCGGGGTGGCAATCCCCACACTCGGTGGTGGACACCCCGGGTGAGGGGGGCTGTCAAGATGAAGAAAGAGTCCTATCAAGCCTGGTTGGCTCAGGGGACTCCGGAGGCAGCCGACAGGTACCGAGGAGCCAAGCGGCTTGCGGCCTCCGCAGTCGCTGAGGCAAAAACTCGGGTGTGGGAGGAGCTCGGTGAGAGGTGAGGTTCACCCCGGGTTCCTCAAGGCTCTGGATGTTGTGGGGCTGTCCTGGTTGACACGTCTTTGCAACATCGCGTGGACATCGGGGACAGTGCCTCTGGACTGGCAGACTGGGGTGGTGGTTCCCCTTTTTAAAAAGGGGGATCGGAGGGTGTGTTCCAACTATAGGGGATCACACTCCTCAGCCTCCCCGGTAAGGTCTATGCGGGGGTACTGGAGAAGAGAGTCCGACTGATAGTTGAACCTCGGATCCAGGAGGAACAATGCGGATTCCGCCCCGGTCGTGGAACACAGGACCAGCTCTTTACCCTCACTAGGATCCTGGAGGGTGCATGGGAGTTTGCTCAACCAGTCTACATGTGTTTTGTGGATCTGGAGAAGGCATTCGACCGTGTCCCTCGGGGTATTCTGTGGGGGGTGCTCAGGGAGTATGGGGTACTGGGCTCTTTGTTACGAGCTATCCAGTCCCTGTACAAACAGAGCAGGAGTCTGGTTCGTATGGCTGGCAGTAAGTCCGACTCCGTCAGGGCTGCCCATTGTCACCGGTTCTGTTCACAATTTTTATGGACAGAATTTCTCGGCGTAGCCAAGTGGCGGTTTGGTGGTCTCAGGATTCCATGTCTGCTTTTTGCAGATGATGTGGTCTTGTTGGCTTCATCAAGCCGGGACCTCCAGCTCTTGCTGGACCAGTTTGCAGCCGAGTGTAAAGCGGTAGGGATGAGGATCAGCACCTCCAAGTCCGAGTCCATGGTACTCAGCCGGAAAAGGGTGGAGTGCTCTCTCCAGGTTGGAAGTGAGATCCTGCCTCAAGTGGAGGAGTTTAAATACCTCGGGGTCTTGTTCACGAGTGAGGGAAAGATGGAGCGTGAGATTGACAGGCGGATCGGTGCAGCGTCAGCAGTAATGCGGGCTCTGTACCGGTCCGTTGTGGTGAAGAGAGAGCTGAGCAAAAAAGCAAAGCTCTCAATTTACCGTTCAATCTACGTCCCAACCCTCACCTATGGTCACGAGCTTTGGGTAGTGACCGAAAGAATGAGATTGCGGGTACAAGCGGCTGAAATGAGTTATCTCCGCAGGATGTCTGGACTCTCCCTTAGAGACAGGGTTAGGAGCTCGGACATCCGGGAGAGACTCGGAGTGGAGCCGCTGCCCCTCCACGTCGAGAGGAGCCAGCTGAGGTGGTTCGGGCATCTGGTTCGGATGCCTCCTGGACGCCTTCCTGGAGAGGTGTTCCGGGCATGTCCAACGGGGAGGAGGCCCCGGGGCAGACCAAGAACACGCTGGAGAGACTATATATCTCGACTGGCCTGGGAACGCCTCGGTACACCCCCGGAGGAGCTAGAGTCGGTGGCTGGGGAGAGGGAGGTCTGGGTTTCTTTGCTCCGACTGCTTCCCCCGCGACCCGGACCCGGATAAGCGGTGGATAATGGATGGATGGATGGTACTCTTTCATACTGCATGTCTGGTGGAAAAACAACTTTTACCCAACAGACCTTACATCACTTAGCAACCACATTCAGTGCCATGAGAATGTGACAAAGATGACAAAAATACAGACCTCCAATATACAAAGCAAATGCAGACGCTCATGTATATCTTTATATCCCTAGTATTTTCCATACACTGATGTTTAACACATCTAACAGTAGGACAAGTCCAAAATGTTGGCTTCTCATTTTACAAAAAACAGTAACGCAATTGCTGCACCATTTAAAGAGTTGATGAAAACCTAGCACATATGAAGCTAGAGAATAAAATGCCTCATCGGCTTCATTATTTTATTAATTTGAAGATACTCAAATCTTACAAGTCACATATAGGTAATATTCACATTTAAACATACCTGTCATGTCAGCCTTCAAGGCCTCTGCCTGCCTGCTCAGAAAGAGAAGAGAAAGTGTTAACAAGACCAAAATTATATTAAGTGCCAGAGGTTCAACAAGCCAAACATTAACACTTGAGAAACATCAACATGTGGAGCATTTCATAAAATTGTGAAGTAGGAACTGCCTTTCCACAGTTGTTAATATGTAGCCGACAGCTGGCTTACCATATAGAGACGCTTAAAGCAAAAACAAAATAGCTTGCTGACAGTGACTAGTTTACATTATCTAAATGTACATGCAATCCAGAGCCACCCTTCATATTTAATTACCAGCAGGGCACACCGGAGAGGGCTAAGACTTTACTATTGCTGTTTCTGCTTAAGATTTGAGTATATGTAATTAAATTAATGGAATATAAAACAAATAAATATAATCTAATTTTAAGTGTTGAAATTTAAAATTGTATTAGACAAAAATTAACATATTACAGAGTCTCTGGTTTTTGTTTTTTTTTTAGGTTTCCTAAAGAACGGTAGTTTGAGTTTTTTTTATTTAAAACACAGTGTAGAGGCCATCTACCTGTAACCCCAGTGTAATTTTAGAAATATGTCCTTAGCGTTATTGCATAAAGCTATGCTGTGGATGTTGTGCTTGTAGAGCACAGTGTTTATGCATTAATCAGTTTATTTTAAAGTGATTTCAGTGTGATTATGAAAAGATTAGTTGTGAAAGACCACCTAGAGACAAAGCATCACTTTACAGAACATAACATTGAACAACTGGTCTGAAAGTGCTATCCTAGGACTGGGATTGTCACATTAGTTCTGCAGATGGATCATGCCGGAAACTACCACAGCTCTGCACTGCACTCAGTTTAAAAATAGTGTTTTTTTTCTCTATAAAATCATGTCATGGGGGTGCATGTTTTAGGATGCCTGTTCACACTGCATCAGTTGAAAATCTTTACATAAAAGACATCATTTTGCATTACACATCAAATATATTGCATTCCACAGATTTTGAGCAATTTCTTTTTCATAATTTTGTTGTCATATAAACAAGGTTATTCAGAGCAATTTAATACAAAATGTGCAATTCTAGAGAAATAACTTGCAGAATTTTTCATAGCATCTTTGAAAGCAACTAATGACAAAAGTGTTTTAATGCCTCTAAAAGTTACATGACAATTTGAAAACACTTGATAATTTAGACAATTTTTATCTATAAGACTAAGAAAACATCAATTTAAGCCCAAGCGTTTTGAAACATACACCAATCTGTTTCTAGCTAATTCTTATTTGACCAATAGGTTCTAGTTGGAAATGACAAACGGAGGACAAAAGATTTTAGTTTTGATACATTTGAAAATTTAGATTTTTTAGTAAAATTCCATATACAAATTTATTCATACAATTACCAAATTGTTGAAAATTTTAAAGAGCATGCTTCTATACCATTACAAATGGTCCTGGTTATTTAGTACATGTTCTAGAGCAGGGAGTTAATTGGCTGCATTAATCACATGTCATTAGCATATCTTTGCTGAATTGTACTGCTTGAGGAACAGTAGCTGACTGACTGACAAATGACAACTTATAAAAGTGACATCACACCACAGGAACTAAAGTATAAGGACACCTGCTCAGTCACTCTTTCTACAGAAATCAAAGTTCTCCAATCAAAATCTTGCTTTTGTTGAAGTAGAGTAAATCTCTGCTGGCCAGAGAAGATTTTCTACTACATTTTGGAGAGCTGTTGTGGGAATTTGATTGCATTCAGTGATCAGAGCATTAGAGTCACAAGGATGTTGGATGATAACCACCCAACCTCATCCCCAACTCATCCCAAAAGTATTAGATGAAACACTATCATTCCAGAGGACACATTTCCAATGCCCCAGAGCTCAATCCCAGGGGCATGGTGCTAGTATGTTCATGTTTATTTGTCTTACCAGCAAGTCTTACTGTATAGGCAGTATTTCTCTACAGGGAATAGACAAGTTGTGTGTATGTGCACACCTGCGGTGCTCTGATTGTGCCTTTGAGTTTGAAATCGTTTTCCTGCTCCCAGCTGAAATACAGATCTCTCTCTCTCTCTCAAGAATTTGCTCACACGCATTTTAACCGATAAACCATGAGGACTTTGTATCAAACACCAAAAGTTGTTGTTCAAAAAATTGCAAGAAAGGATATGACTGAAAATTGTATGGCGTTGTATAATATCCAATTGTCTCTTGGATATTACAGTCATTTTTATTTGCACACTGTCTAGTGAAGGCCCATGCCCAAAAAGTACAATCCATCACTGCATCTCAGACAATCCAGCAAACACTGCACAAGGCTGGTCTCCATGGACGCCAAACAGTGAGGACTCCACTTCTCCAAGACATGCATGCAAAAACTCATCCAATCTTTAATCAAAACTAATCTGGCAAAGGAAAAAGATATTGGTCCTTGATTTCTATGGTCAGACAAAATAAAATTGTTGTTGTTTAGACACAGGGCACATGGAGAAGCATTAATTCCCAAGAACAGCATCTCTATGTCAAGCATGCTGTTGGAAAGGTAATGTTTCTGTGGTTGATATTCACAGCCAACAGGCCAGACAACCATGTCAAAGGATACACATCAGGAAACTACAATAAGATTCTGAACAGATCAGGCATAGCCCTTTCCACCAACATGAAATCAGCTTGGTTCCCGTTCACACACCTAGCACAATTCAACAAACGTCCAAAAACATAGGTTCCAGAAGTGCAATAATTTGTTCCCAGCTGGGACCAAAGATTAGCAGGTGCTGTCAAGCTAAAGCAAAGTATTATCACACAGTTGAGCCATTATACAATTTCTGATTTGAAACCAACACTGCAAAAAAATAAAAACAGGAAAATGTTCTGTCTGTTTTCTACAGTTGCGGCCAGCATAACTTGGTGTGTTTGCTATTAGACTACTCTTCTCTGGTACTTTAATAGACTGAAGTCAGGATCATTTACACATGTATCACTCTAATGTGAACTGCTCTAAAAAGTGGATAAACCAGGAATCTGGTATTGGCACCGAGTTCATCCTCAGCAGCGCTGAAACCAAGCAAATCTGAAACACCCTCCTTCATTTATGAGAACTAACAAACAGTGACGGCAAGAACTCGTCCAACCAAAATAAACACTATGAATCAATGAATGAATTTGCCATGGGCATGAATGATTTAACTGTACATTCAAGGCTAAAAAGCAAAATACTACCTGAAGATAATTTGGGTATTTTTCTTCCTCCCTCCTTCAGATTTTCCACTATTTTAGATAAAAAAAAATTACATCTACATTTTAACGGGTCATTACACCTAGTAAATAAAATGGCTATATTTGTATTCCATGTTACATACCCCTTACATACTAGGTCAAAGCACAAACCAACCCTAGTTACCTGCACCAACAGCAAAGAAAATTCACATCTGTACACTTTTCTACAAAGCACTGCCACAATTCAAGCCACCTTGAATGACTTTGCTTATATCAAGTTATTTAGGCTGCAGTGTCAAAAAAACTGAAGAATTCCCCTTGAATTCATTCTTCGTTAAATTATCAGATAAAGAATTTCCATGCACTTCTTGAGAAATTCTGTGATGGGCATATTAATACCGTTAAATAAAAAAAAATGCACAATGAATGGTTATTCACTTTCACAAATTTCATCAGTCCCTTTGGCACAAATTCAGCTAGAGTGTAGGCAGATGTACAAGCAATGTTCCTTTTGTAATTTTGGTTGAACTACAAACACTTTATTAATTTTTATTTATTTATTTTAAAAAATTTAATAGCATAATAAGTCATCCGCTGAAAAACATTTCAGCGACCAAAGCACAATCACACATTAAATATAGTGCTCAAAAATCATTAGAGGAACAAGCTCCCAGCGACATAGAAAAATTATCCCAGCTTTTATACTGAAGCATACTGGAGTCACTGAACTATGAGGTTCAAAAATACACAAAACAAAATAATCATTGAAAATCGTAATCATGGTAAACTATACAATTAATCATGATACTGATTTGCACTCATAACGCCCAGCATTATAAAAGTTTAGAGTTTGGTGTTCACTGATAACGCAATATTTTAACGCAATGTAGCATGCTAACAAATTTACTGTTGAATTAATAGGTTTTTACATGTTTCCTATGCTTTTTGTACATTAAGCCAGTGAGTAAATTGCCATGTAATGTCCATCTTTGTCATTTGTACAGCCTGAACTTCCTATAATTTGCCCAAAAATCCAAACCATCCAAATAATAAAAAAGTGTTTTAACACTGCACACAAACCGAACCTGGGTTCAGTTTGATCCGGACCAAGACCATCTCTTTTGCCAGACCTTGGTCAGAGGCACTTATCACACATGCTATTTGGGTTCAGAACAAACACAGATTTGAAGGAAAGGGAGGGAAAGAGGGGGGGGGGTGTGAAAGACAGTAAAATGAACTAAAACCCACTTATTGCAATACTAGTCGAGTACTCTACTACTTAATACATGAAAATACGGATAATATATTAATTGACCTGAATACAAATTAATCCATTCTCTGTATTATCATCCTTTGGGTAATTCCAAGAGATCTGTGACCATTTTGGACTGCCATTCTATAAAATAAATACTTCTCTATTGTGTCTAGGGGAAATGTCCAGGCTTGGTCTACCTGGCGCAGCAGAGCTCCTTGACCCAAAACTTTATTGTTCTATAATTTCTAAAACATCATCCATCTCCGAGTCTGTGAAACACATGATATCACCATGCCTGGCTAATATGATGCAGCATCAAATTATATAAAAATCACTGTATTGACAATTCATGAATCTCAATTTCTGATCATGAAATCCACCCTCACAACATCAAATGCCTCCAGACTATCACGAAGAGAGGATAGCCCGCTACTAATTAACATATTTAGCGATAAATATCACACAGCCTGAAAATGAAAAAGTGTGAAAATTCCCATGTGTGAAATTAAAATTAATTTAGCATTTTGTGGCGATTTTTAATTTCAGCACTCAAAGCATATCCTAGGCTTAAAGAGGTGCCTAAAACTGACCGTTTTTAATCCTTCCGTTTTTCATTTAGCACAATTGCAGCTGAAAAGGCAAAGCTAAAGTAAAATCTGAGTTTTCTTTTCCCAATTAGCTTTTAATTTTAAGCCATTTCCCCATGAAATACCAATATGGTAATGAAAATTAAATGACAAAATATGCGTTTATCGTTTTATTTTTGTCACGGATGACAAGTGTTTGAGGGAAATTAACAAATTAACAAATTTCATTTCATTTTAATTTGGCTATACTTGCAACCGTGTGGGAGCA
Organism: Hoplias malabaricus; assembly: GCF_029633855.1. Classification (NCBI taxonomy): domain Eukaryota; kingdom Metazoa; phylum Chordata; class Actinopteri; order Characiformes; family Erythrinidae; genus Hoplias; species Hoplias malabaricus. The sequence continues at coordinate 19,379,173 of NC_089808.1, forward strand.
AAAGAAATAGAAAAAAACCTACTTGCATAGTCACTTTACTGTTTTCAATTCAGTTTCAATATTTGGTTGGAATTTTCCCTCCATTTCCCGTCCACTATTAACGTGGAGTGACTAGACAGATAGAAACGAAAGTCAATGTCAAAGACACTGAATATACCGGGCTCAAAGGACCTACTACTAACACACACACCAGGGAAAACGTAAAAGACTCAAACGTTCAGAAAACTAAAATTTCTTTATTAAAACAGAAATAAACCCAAAGGTGTGTTTAAATGAAGTGGGTGAATTTAACACATTTCAAACTACGGATAAAATGCGCTTTATTTTAAATAAAACGGCGAAAACGGAGGGCAATTTACGCTAGCTCGACTGCTAGTGTTGCTTAAGTGAGCAAAGCGTAAGTTGTCCTAGCCAGCAATAATATTAAACAGCAATACATAACGTTACTAAAGTGTCAAAATAATTCACGGCCTTTATATATTTCTAGCTTAATATATCTCTAATAGACACAAGCTAACAAAACGCCAAGTCTTAAGCGTCTGGTAAAATAAGCAACCTTGTGTGTTGTGTTGTTTTTGTTTGTTTGCTAACGCTAGCCGACTAAGCTAAGTCATGGAAAGTTATCGCTAGCTTCTTCTTTCGAACTCTAAGTTCCACCTTAAACACCAAAACCCCTGTTACAAGTCACACAAACAACGAGCGCCTGCTCGTGAGAGCGCAACTGCTGCACCATTTAAGGTGGAACTATATGTTCGACTAATAAGCGAGCAAATAAGAAGCTAACTCCAGCCTCGTGCCTTTGAAATCAAAGCTCGTGAACGCAAACATTGAGAAATAATGAATCCGTCTTCATGTAGCCGTATATTGACCCACACTTAGCCCAGATATTGTTAACTCATATTAGTCACTGCCCGTTTATGGTCACTGGCTCGTAGTATATTTATCCAGCGCGTCAGTCAGCCGCTCGGTCGATGATGCTAGCTGGTTGAAATAATGACCGAAAATTGAAATAATATACACGATCTGTTAACTTCAATATCCGATCAGAGCGCAAATTGTTGAGGAAGATTGCTTACCGTAAATATTGGGCACAGACGTTCATCCTGCCGGATACGCCGGGCTTTTATACCACGACAGACCCACAAGCTAAATCTATACCCGGCGCCATGTTGTCCATCATTTTTACCGCTTGCTGGCAGAAATGGTCCAAACGTACACAAGAAGGAGCTCATGAGCTTTCGTCACTACTCCCACCTCCGGACTTCTCCGCGCAATGTACAACGATATGTTGAGATTTTTCAGATAAATTATGAGTATGTAATCTCCATAGAGAATCATAAGAATTCAAGTAATTCACAGGAGTAGCTGAACATGAGCCTAAGGTCACCATGCCTAATGCCACCCCATATACAGACACTTTTGGGCCAAATCTGTTTTGCCACTGGCAATTGTTCTGTGGGCCAGAGTTGAGACAGGTAGCCAAATTTAGTCCAATGCTGTTGTTCAAGACCAAACATGGGGCATAAGGGAATTATTTGCCACATTTGGGCCAGACATTCATTATTATTTGGGAGATGTTGCCCCAAGTGTTTTGAAGTGAAGGAGCCTTTTTCAAAAAACCTTGGGACCAGTTGGCATGGAGTTTGTGATCCAGAATGAATCAAAATGCATCAGTATTACTTCGGTATTGTTCTCATACTTATAATCAGACAAATACTTCAGCCAGCATACCTTAATAGGATTGAAAATGGGCTAGCATTCATACATATTCAACACGTATGAATGCAATCCATTTGGATTGCCTATGTCAAATAAATGTGAGTGCTTCCGCCTTGCTCCCGTCCAGTGATTCCAGTTATTTATGGTATGATCTGGGTGAGGTGGCACAGTGGCGCAGCAGGTAGTGTCGCAGTCACTTATGTGTTCAAGTCCTGCTCCAGGTGACTGCGTGAAGTTTGGTGTGTTTTCCCCATGTCTGCGTGGGTTTCCTCCGGGTGCTCCGTTTTCCTCCCACAGTCCAAAAACATGGTGGATTGATGACTCGAAAGCAACTATAGGTTTGAGAGTATGTGTGAGCGTGTGTTGCCCTGTGAGGGACAGGCACCCTCTCCTGGGTGTGTTCCTGCCTTGCGCCCAGTGATACTGGGTGGGATCGGGACCCACTGTGAACCTGAACTAGATACGTGGTTACAGAAAATGAATGAATGATCTGGGTGGTAGATCATTCTCAGAGCCTCTCCGCATTCAAGAAATCCTTGAAGACCCATGCAGTTTTTGAGTTTTTGAAGCCTTCAGTGTCACTGCTGGACTGAGAATAGTCCACCAACCAGAAATACCATCGTCCAGTGGGCAGCATAGTGTGAAGGAAGACAACCAACAGAAACTTTACAGTAAGAGATGAGCTACTGTCTCTGACTTTATATCTACAAGGTGGACCAACGTGTTAGGTGTGTCTAACAGAGTGGACAGGTAATGGACACCGTGGTTAAAAACTCTAGCACCACTGCTGGGTCTGATCCATGTGTACCAGCAGCACCACCATCAGCACCACTGCAGCCCTAAGAATTATCCACCACCGAATCACACCTGCTCTGTGATGATGTTCTGCGGGTCCTGACTCTCTGTAATGTTAGAACTACAAAATGCTCTTGCATTGATAAAATGGATGATGAATGTAGATACAAATTAGGTGTTTCTAATCCAATTCATTGTATAAATGTAAGAATTTGGTTAGATGCCCTAAGCTGAAATTACAGGCTCAGTTGTCTCTTTCAGTGTACACACACTCACACCTAGATTCTGAAATGTATAAGGCTTTCCCTGCCTGTTTGCCAGACTTCATATTTGCAAACGAAGCTGTTAACAGAGTGAGAGTTTTCTCAATTTTGGCCTGTTATGGACTCTATTTGATCCATGATGGCTCACCATGAGATGGAATTGCCTGACCAATTTAGAAACGTCTCAGACATGGAAATGTATTCAAGACCATTAATAAGCTGCTAAGCATAAGCCAAACACAGCTGTTGTAGGCATTTAGAATTATCACAACTACACACTACCTTTAACCAAATTAGTAGCCATTCTCTAAAGATGACAAAGTGCACTGCTTGCCATTTTGGCAGACTTCCCCTGAAAAACAGATGTTCCTGTGCTTCCAATTTATCACAAGATTTATAATCAGTAATGGCAACTCAGTGATCATCCACACAGTGTGGTGAACTTTGCATGAAGTCAGCCTCTGTGGATGGTATCCATGAAGAAAACCGTTACTTACTAACAGGCACAAAACTGCAAGGCTGAGGCTTGCCAAAAAATGAATAGAAGCTTGATGAATATTGGCAGTATATTCTCTGGTCAGATGAAATTAAAATAAATGTAACTCATTCATTTATTCATTGTCTATAACTGCCTATACAGATCAGGGTTTAATATGATAATGATACAGTTTTGTTTAAACAGGGCTTAAACATTTGGCTTTGGAAATTCTCCAATGTTCCTTGAGTGTATTCAGATAATTCTTATAGTATTAGCATAGTATAGCATAATAATTAGTATTATGGTAATTAACATCTTATCCTTACCATGTAACCAGGCACAAGGCAAGAATGGCCACATATTTTTCTGTGATTTAGCTTTTAGCTTTATTGCACACTTCAGATTAGTAGATCATGTTACCTAGCTGTGAACAATTCTGACAACCTTAAATCTGTGACCCAAGTTTTGTATCGCAGCTCCAGCTTTCATTTGATCTAAAGCCTGGCAGTTTTGAGCTTCTCAAATGCGATTACAATATGATCACTGCTGAACCATAGTCAAGTCAGGTATTATTTTCTACTCCTGGCCAAATGTTTATGATTAAGCTCTTTCACTCTTTATACTGGATACGCAAAAAAATATCAAAGTGGTAAATTGACTTTCATGAAGTGATGAAGTGTCAGGAAGCAAAACCATGTCTTTTGCATAAGACTAAGCGTGGGGAAAATGGCTACATTGATGGCCCAGATTTAAATCTACCACATTCTTTCTTATAATGGTTCATAAATATACAGGCTTTAAATAAGCAATAAATCCAATTTTGGTTATGATTTATGTTTTAGGTTAAATATTCATTGTGCTTTAAATAAAGCAACTCTTAGCTAAAAGCACAATGACAAGTGTCTAGCTATTGGCCCTCAGGATATTTATGGGCATTTTAAGTAGGGGCTCCATTAGACTGCATTTGGCCTTGTTCTCTGTATATGGGTAGGATGGCCCTCCCTCTTTCCCCTATGCACTAATGTAGGTGTCTGTTAGATGGCATAACAGAAATGGCCGGTTAGTGTACATCTCAAAGTTCAGTGACAAAACCACTGCATTTGCAGCATCTAGAAAAGAAATAGTGGCTGGCTTCCTGTGCTAGCCTTTGTTTAGTTGTTCAGTTCCAGGTTAGCGTAATCCAATGGTTACCAGTGTGGGTTGCGCAGCCCCTAGTGGGCACTGAGTTATAGTACTCAAGGCAAATGAATGAGAAATGCACCTCGCTTGAAGTAGTTAAACTGTAAATGTTATTTGTCACTTTATGTTTTTGTTCGCTTAATAAAAAGTTGCAGTGTTGCAAAAATTTCCATGTTTAAAATTAATTATTTTATGGGAGCAATTTATTTTTAGATTTTCATTTTCAATATGGACTAAAACATTTAGAATGATTTAATATTAAATGTCCCTTTTATAAATTCTTGCAGAAGATTTATGCCTTAAGTTTAATTTTTAAAAGCCATTTATGATTAAGAGGTACATGCATACAGGGTATTTTAAATTTTATTTTACAGTGAATGCAAACATGTATGTAGATCCTTTCATTATTTAAAGTGCTTACAGTTGAAACATATACATTTCATTCATTCATTCATTATCTGTAACCACTTATCCAATTCAGGGTCGTGGTGGGTCCAGAGCCTACCTGGAATCATTGGGCGCAAGGCAGGAATACACCCTGGAAGGGGTGCCAGTCCTTCACAGGGCAACGCAGACACACACACACACACACACATTCACTCACACACTCACACCTACGAACACTTTGGAGTCACCAATCCACCTACCAAGGTGTGTTTTTGGACTGTGGGAGGAAACCGGAGCACCCGGAGGAAACCCACGCGGACAACACACCAACAGACAGTCACCCGGAGCGGGAATCGAACCCACAACCTCCAGGTCCCTGGAGCTGTGTGACTGCAACACTACCTGCTGTGCCACCCACATATACATTTGAATACATATATTCAATTCAGGGAAAACTTGAAAAATCTTCAAAATGACTTCAGATAAAATGCCAAAAATGAATGACATTAATTCCCCAATTGAAGGCTTTGACTTTTTTCAAACCTAGGTGGCACGGTGGCGCAGCAGGTAGTGTTGCAGTCACACAGCTCCAGGGTCCTGGAGGTTGTGGGTTCGAGTTCTGTGAGGAGTTTGATGTGTTCTCCCTGTGTCTGCGTGGGTTTCCTCCGGGTGACTGTCTGTGTGGTGTGTTCTCCCTGTGTCTGCGTGGGTTTCCTCCGGGTGACTGTCTGTGAGGAGTGTGGTGTGTTCTCCATGTGTCTGCGTGGGTTTCATCCGGGTGACTGTCTGTGAGGAGTGTGGTGTGTTCTCCCTGTGTCTGCGTGGGTTTTCTCCAGGTGACTGTCTGTGAGGAGTGAGGTGTGTTCTCTCTGTGTCCGTGAGGGTTTCCTCTGGGTGACTGTCTGTGAGGAGTGTGGTGTGTTCTCCCTGTGTCCATGTGGGTTTCCTCTGGGTGACTGTCTGTGAGGAGTGTGGTGTGTTCTCCTTGTGTCTGCGTGGGTTTCCTCCGGGTGACTGTCTGTGAGGAGTGTGGTGTGTTCTCCCTGTGTCTGCGTGGGTTTCCTCCGGGTGACTGTCTGTGAGGAGTGTGGTGTGTTCTCCATGTGTCTGCGTGGGTTTTCTCCAGGTGACTGTCTGTGAGGAGTGAGGTGTGTTCTCTCTGTGTCCGTGAGGGTTTCCTCTGGGTGACTGTCTGTGAGGAGTGTGGTGTGTTCTCCCTGTGTCCATGTGGGTTTCCTCTGGGTGACTGTCTGTGAGGAGTGTGGTGTGTTCTCCTTGTGTCTGCGTGGGTTTCCTCCGGGTGACTGTCTGTGAGGAGTGTGGTGTGTTCTCCCTGTGTCTGCGTGGGTTTCCTCCGGGTGACTGTCTGTGAGGAGTGTGGTGTGTTCTCCCTGTGTCTGCGTGGGTTTTCTCCAGGTGACTGTCTGTGAGGAGTGAGGTGTGTTCTCTCTGTGTCCGTGAGGGTTTCCTCTGGGTGACTGTCTGTGAGGAGTGTGGTGTGTTCTCCCTGTGTCCATGTGGGTTTCCTCTGGGTGACTGTCTGTGAGGAGTGTGGTGTGTTCTCCTTGTGTCTGCGTGGGTTTCCTCCGGGTGACTGTCTGTGAGGAGTGTGGTGTGTTCTCCCTGTGTCTGCGTGGGTTTCCTCCGGGTGACTGTCTGTGAGGAGTGTGGTGTGTTCTCCCTGTGTCTGCGTGGGTTTTCTCCAGGTGACTGTCTGTGAGGAGTGAGGTGTGTTCTCTCTGTGTCCGTGAGGGTTTCCTCTGGGTGACTGTCTGTGAGGAGTGTGGTGTGTTCTCCCTGTGTCCATGTGGGTTTCCTCTGGGTGACTGTCTGTGAGGAGTGTGGTGTGTTCTCCTTGTGTCTGCGTGGGTTTCCTCCGGGTGACTTTCTGTGAGGAGTGTGGTGTGTTCTCCCTGTGTCTGCGTGGGTTTCCTCCGAGTGCTCCGGTTTCCTCCAATGGTCCAAAAACACACGTTGGTAGGTGGATTGGTGATTCAAAAGTGTCCATAGGTGTAAGTGTGTGAGTGAATGTGTGTGCCCTTGTGAAACACTGGCGCCCCCTACCGGGTGAGCTCCTGCCTAACCCTAACACTTGCGCCCAGCGATTCCGGGTAGGCTCCGGACCCTGAATTGGTTACAGATAATGAAGGAATGAGCAATGAGTAGGTCTTAAATCATTCTGACTTGTCCAAATGTCTGTTTGCAGCCCTGCCAAGTAATGTTTGAATGATGTTAGCTCTACATTTTCCAAGTGAATACTTCTGTTTGGGGGCGGCACAGACAGTCACACAGCTCCAGGGACCTGGAGGTTGTGGGTTCAAGTCCCACTCCAGGTCTGTGAGGAGTTTGGTGTGTTCTCCCCGTGTCTGCGTAGGTTTCCTCTGGGTGCTCCGGTTTCCTCCCACGGTCCAAAAACACACGTTGGTAGGTGGATTGGAGACTCAAAGGTGTTTTCAAAGGTGTGTCTGTGTGAGTGGATGTGTGTGTGTGTGTGTTTCCCTGTGAATGACTGGCACCCCCTCCAGGGTGTATTCCTGCCTTGTACCCAATAATTCCAGGTAGGCTCTGGACCCAACTGGATAAACGGGTACAGATAATGAATGAATGAATGAATGAATGAATTAATACTTCTGTACTTCATAAAAACTTAGAATTTCCCTTGATTGAAGGTTCCACTTTCCTGTTATCAGACCCATAGTACTTTCAGACATATTAGAATACACAGGTTCATACCATTTGTGTTCTAGATATTGACCCTCACTGTCACTATTGTGATTTTTTTTTCTGAAATAAACAGGCTCAGATCAATTCAGTGTGAATGACAGAACATTTGCAAAACATCTGAAAAGTATTTCATTTATTTATTTATTTTATGTCCAAGACATTTAGGAACCTACTTAGAACTCTGAAATAGGCTAGCACCTCATCTTGTTTTCAATAAAATGAAGGATGTATATGGGCCTAAACCGCAAACCATCAAAGGAACACAAGTGCACCCCATTCTTTGAAGTTTGAAATAAAATGATTTTGCACTGCTATGTTGTGAAACTATGATTGTACTGATGAATTCAATTCTCTCCTCCAACTCCTTTCCCTCGGTTCCTTTTAAAGTCACTCTGCGCCTTTAAAAGTGATGCTGTCCCTGGCTCAGAGACGGAGGGTTGGTGCCGCAGCAGCTGAGTGAACCTCGCCTTTTCCTTTCCTTTCCTGACAGGAGCCAAACAAAAGGCCTGGGGATCAGCAGCTGAAGAGAATCCCTGAGGGCACCGCTAAAATGACAGAAACAACCAAAACGCACGTCATTTTGCTCTCGTGTGGAAGTTTTAACCCCATCACAAAGGGACACATTCATATGTTTGGTAAGCGTTTTTTTCTGTTTCAGCCTCGAGCCCCGAGGAGCCGACGGGTTTCTTTGCCTGTATATGATTACTAACTAATTTATAGCGTTTGTAGACGTTTTGTGTGCGTTTTTATATTTCACATCATTATCGTCTCAGTAAATAAACCAACTGTCGCTAGCGTGTTTGTAAACAATCTAACGAGTAATAACGGTCCGGAGCGAGATGCTAAAATGGGCGACGGTCGGTAACTGATGCTACATCATGTCAGAGAGCAGAGTTAGTCAGGTGCAGGTGGGGCAGACGTAGGCTCATAAAGCGAATTTAAATAGTAGCAACGTCTAAATAACGTTTAGCCCTTCGGCATATTCTCAGTAACTGACTTTGTACAGGCTTCATTTGTTTACACATTTTCGTAAACAACGAAACGTCAGTTGCCAGGGTGTACCATTCCGTACATTATGTACGTAGTTGATTTTTGCTAAGGTTTTTCCTAAAGAAATACGTATAAATACGTATATCACTAGCCCTTTCTCTAAATCATATCATGTTTGTTATTGGAAGTGTTTACAGAGGTACTCTTGCGTCAGTCAGGGCGGTGTGACGTCCACTCATGACAGAGATTCATTCCGCAAACATTAAGATGCTCATTTCTGGCAGAAGTGTGGTAACACACCATAGTACCCAGTGGTCTATATATGTTTGTATGTGTGTGTGTGTGTTTGTACTAGCAACATCTAGCCCTTATTCATACATGTAATTATGTATAATGGATCCTTATATGAGCAAATTCCACATCAGACATCAGTAAGGTGTTTGATGTGTTCTCCCCGTGTCCGTGTGGGTTTCTTTTGGATGATCCAGTTTCCTCCCACGGTCCAAAAATACATGCCGGTAGGTTTATTGGTGACTCAAAAGTGTCTATAGGTGTGTGTGTGTGTGTGTGTGTGTGTGTGTGTGTGTGTGTGTGCGTCCCCAATGATTCCAGGTTAGCTTTGGACCCACTGTGACCCTGAATACTGGATTAGCGCTTACAACATGTTGTAGCACCTGAAGGTCTAGACCAAGGTCTGAAGCAAAGTTTGTGTTTTGTTCATTGTATACCCTTGGTCCTGTAAGTTTAGGTTTAGGTTATCATGCCAATCCAGTAGGGGGGCATTGTACCTCTTTAAGAGAGACATCAAAACACCACAGAGCATGAGAGAAACACAGGTTTAATCACAAATCACTCCATACTACCTATGTAGTACGCTAGGTAAGTCATGAAAGTACTGAATCTAGATCTTAATAATGTATAATATATTTCTAATGCACCCTGAACTGGAAAAGCGATTACAGATAATGAATGAATGAACATAATTTATGTTTATTCATGTGTGGAAATTTAAGATCTAGTGCTATCTAAATTCCCGTAATTCCCTATATAGGGTGTGAGGAGCTTTTTGGATTTCAGCCAGAGAAAGGCATGCTCTGTGAGGTCAGCGTTTTTGAAAACATTCATTTTCATAACATCATTTTCAAGATTGTTTTTGAAAAAAACTCAATTTTCAGTGATTTGGCTGTGGGTGGGGGGTTGCATGATATATCTATGTACAGTCATCACCTATATGTGCTGCATCTCTTCATACTTGATATTGATTGGTTGGTATAGGGGCATGCGCCTGACGTTGGTCATAGCCAGAAAGAAAATTAAATGAACATTTATTTTATTGCCACTGTATTGCTAATATTAAGGCACTGCTACAAAACAGCACCAACTTTCACTTCAAGCACCAGCTGCAAACAATGCATACATTGTTTACCATTTTTACAATTCAATTGTTTATTACCATCTCCTTATTCACATTTTCAGTTCTTACTTAAATGCTTGAACCTGCACTGGCTGATTAATGCTGTTTTCCAAACCACATCTGAGTGCACTGTACTTTCTATACTACTGAGTACTCTTTTAATAATGATGCAGTATTTATTATTTATCTTTTCCGATTTCATGTAAAGGAACACTAGGTAAGATTTGGGATTTTTGCTCCTGGGGCTCCCCCTAGTATAAATCTTATTTATAGAACTGTACTGAAATAGGAAGTGGGAGGGAGGGATTGCAGAGTGATGTTTCTGCAGTTCTGAGCCCACAGTAGCAAAGACAGAGGCTCTGTTCGCCATATTGCAGGTCCGCGGAGCATCACAATGATTTTAAAGGTGTAATTTTAAGGTAAACATATTACGTAGTGTTCCTTTAAGGCAGCATCATATTGGTTATGGTAATGAATTTACAGTTAAATGAAAGGTTTTAAGGTGTTTTCTCTTTTTTGGAGGGAAGACATTGAGTAAATCATCTGGTCACATCCATCTCTTTCATTTATACTGAGATTTCTTATCCTGTAAGCTCTAAAAAATGCAGGTTATTCAGTTAATGTGATAGTTGTAGTTAGAACCTTGTGTTCTGTACAGAGCTAGTGGTTCTAAGTAGAACCATCTCCTTTACTAAAAACCATGAAAAATCTTCTTTTTTTTTTTAGATTGTGTGAATCAGTCAGAACCATTAGACATCCTGTAATAAAATAACATTACCCCCCTTACACAGGTAAAACTATTCCTTTATCTAGAAGAGCAAAGTGCTGAAGAAAATAACCTGATAATATTGTTTACTGGTATTGATAGCTTGTCTCAACTTCCTGTAATTGGTCTAAAAGTCCAAAACATCAAAAAAAGAAGTATTCTCACACTGGAAACTGGTGATGGACCGATATGGGTTTTTTGATGGCCGATATTCCCATTCCTCAGGCAGTGAATAAACTAGAGACATTATCATGATTTTTTTTTTTTTTTTACAGAAAACCCTTCAAATTTGTAAAAGAAACCATTTAGAGGTCCTGAAATATATATGAAGTAGTCAAAAGCTTATGAAAACCATACAAAAATGTAGGCACTTCTTTTATTTTTGAAAAAAAAAATGTAGTGACTATAAACTGAAGAGCTCACGAGTCCCATTCCTTTTTTTCTTTTTAAAATTGTCTCTCCAGGGGTCTACTTTCATCAGGTAAATTTTGGAGTTGATACCTCCAACTGATTTGAAGTTATTCATGCTGGAGTAGGCAGTGGACAGATGGCCTCTCCAAGTGTCTCTTTAGACCCCAAGCTCTCCATAAGGAAAATTATTACTTTTACTGCAAAAATACAGTGTATACATCTTGTCTAGACCTAATGTCAACATATAACAGTGTTTTTCTTTACTTTCTATGAGAAACTAGTCTACTGTCCCTCACCAAGTGGCCATTTACACCTCACCAAACAGTAAAAATCATTAGGTATGGTGTGTTTTATTCTGATGTACTGAGTTTATTTCTGATTTTCACACTTGTTTCTGACTGAGTACAGTGTTCCTTTAAATTACTGACGTGTGAAAAGGCAAGAGCTGCACTCTGATTGGCTGTAGAGCAAGGCAACCTCCCCCACACCCCCGCTGCATTTAAATGTCCTCAGTGGGGGAAATGTAACTAATAAAAGACATCTAAGCTTTGAAACATGTTTATTGACTTGATTATTGTTTGTGGCACTTGTGGCTGCCAAATAAAACCATTTGAGTCTCTCTCGCTGTGTCTGGGTCTGTTAGGTGCTGAAAACATATGCGCTCTGCTGCGTGTTTGTCCCTCCTCCTTTGGTGCACATTGCCATAACTCTGCCCCTGATTGGTTTACAGAGAGAGCCTAAGCTACACAGCAGTAGGTGTGACATGGCGGTGCTCCACAGGGATCATATTTTAATTATTTTTTTTAAAATGTGTACTATTTTCTGTATTATTTTTTTTTTCGGCTATTACTCTTGACACAAACATGAGGATTACTCACGAACGGTTTGACGGAGAGACTCAGATTTAGTGTCGCTTTGAAGGGGACAGCCTAAGGTAAGCGATGCTAACTTTGTGTGTGAGCCGCTTGTAGGCTTTGAGAAGCAGCGGTTTTGTCATTGATGAGGAAGAAACCTGAAGTTTGGAATATCTTAATTTTTTGGCATTCATTTCTTAGTCCTACATTTTACATTTATAATGGCTTATGTCCTTGTGATCCTGAGATTCTGACCGTTCGATTGGTGTATGATATGTACACATTGAGTCAAATATGGTGCCGTGAAAAATCTGAAAATCTGTACTGTCACTAATATTTTTTCATAACAATTTCCAATGACAGCAAAAAAACGTATTTATCGAGTGAGATTATATATAAAATAATTTTAATCAATGAAAATCAGTGACTTTAAGCTTTAATTTGGTATACTGACTGTCGACTTTGGACCTGTAGTACTTGAGATATACTGACGGATATAACAATGAGTGATTTTTTTTTATAGGTGCTGCCGACCAATGAGCGAAATAAAAGTCTAAATAATGCTGGGTTTCTAGTGTTACAACTATCAACTCAGTCGTTTATGATGCAGATTATTGAGTGTATGTTACAAGGAGCAGCCAGTAACAAATAGTGAGAGCTGAAGAAGAGAAAATAATTCATACCATTTTCTCTGATGAGACGGCATGCAGCTACAGGTTGGAGGCTTGTACTCGTGTATGTCTGCCTGTAAGATGGCAAAATGGGCGGGGCGCTCTAACAGCCAGAATGACGGAGCTGCCCACAGCATTGCCTGTGTGCATTGTGTAAATATCGGCCTCTTGCGCTAATATATTGGCCGATTCCTATTATATAAAAAATGGCAAAAATTGGCCGGTTAATCGGCCAGCCGATATATCGGTCAGTCACTACTGCAAACTAACTTGACTTGTTAACCTTTTCAGTTTAAACAGGACAGAGACCACCTTTTAGTCTGACAAAATTTCGGTCCTTTTTTCTGGACCGTGGTCCAAGGCATCTTTCACATCTACTACTTTTGGTTTGGACCAAACTGAAAAATGAGAAGGTCTGGACCAAACAATATAAATGTGAATGCATCTTTAGAGACTTGTCTGGTGAGAAAGTGTAATTGTACCAAGCGTGTAGCATGAGGAAGACTGCTGGAAGGTGTACATTGTGTTGCGATCTCCTTGATCTCCTGATGAGTAGTCAGATGAGTGGAATATTCATGAAGAGGTCAGTCAAAACTTGGTAAAAATGGAAATGTCTTCAGTTGATGTAAGAGAGTTAAATGATTTTGCAATGTTTAACAGCATTGAATTTAGATCTTAGATCATTAGAATTTAAATCTTTATATATTCATATTTCATTCATTATGTATAGAGAGTGCCCCACTCCGGGTGACTGTCTGTGAGGAGTTTGGTGTGTTCTCCCTGTGTCTGCGTGGGTTTCCTCTTGGTGACTGTGAGGAGTGTGGTGTGTTCTCCCTGTGTCTGTGTGGTTTTCCTCCGGGTGACTGTCTGTGAGGAGTGTGGTGTGTTCTCCCTGTGTCTGTGTGGGTTTCATCCGGGTAACTCTCTGTGAGGAGTTTGGTGTGTTCTCTCTCTGTCTCCGTGGGTTTCTTCCAGGTGCTCCGGTTTCCTCCCATGGTCCAAAAACACACATTGGTAGGTGGATTGTCCACTTACAATTGTCCATAGGTGTAAGTTTGTTGCCCTGTTAAATTGCTCAGATAACAGAAAAAACAGAGGCCATGCATGTGAAAGAAGTGAGTGAAGATGTGACATGGCTAGAAAAACTGTTGCTAGAATAAATATTTAAGACGTTGCAGTGATTGTCTCACCAGCACATTGCTAAATTTTCTATATACAGTGCTCACTGGTATTGAAGCATTTCAGTATGCATCAGTGTATGAAATGTTTATGCATCATAGCATCCATGTATGAAATTTCAACCTCTATAAGTGATCAAGTAAGGACAGGGCACATTCCTGCCTTGTGTCCAGTGACTCTGGTTAAGCTCAGCACGCACTGTGACACTGAACAGGATGAAGCAGTTACAGAAGATGAATGAATGTCTGTTGTGGTTGGGTCTTTTATTTCAAAACTTTGTAGACACCTACCCGTCCACTGTTTTGTCTGAAATGATAGTGACTGTCTACAGTTCTGGTAATTCTTAGCATTAGATGCTTGAATATCTTAGTATTAAATGCTGAAATATTTCATGGCATTTATCCCCAAGAGATTGAGTGATGTCAGGTGCTGATGTTGGATGGATAGTTTACAAAAAGCCACTCCATCCTGATATTAAATGCTCTATTGCTCCCCATCTACCGTAAGGGGCTTCATACTCCTCTGGTTAAAAACTTGGCATTGAACGTGGCTCAGAGTGTCCCTTTCCATTTTGTACTTTTCTATAGAGATTAAACAAGCTATGTGTGCATGAGTCCACAATGGTCACTGGAAGATGTTCTGTGACTATTGGATTCCTTTCAGCCCCAAGAGCATTAGTAAAGCTGGGTGTTGATGTTGGATGAATAGTTTTGAAAAAAGCCACACCTGCTCATCCCAAAGTTATTAAATGGTATACCCCAGGCTGTAGTGCAGCTGCTCTTTTCATTTTGTGGTTTTCTGTGGAGATCACACAAGCTGTGTGTGTATGTATACATTAAAGTGTCAGAATTCACTAATTATAAATGGTCTCTACAAACTCCAGGACATACAGTGTACGTGAAAATTGTTGCCAATGTTTGACAGCAAATGTTAGCATTAATGAGGGCCTGCACATGTTTTCCTATTTCAAGCTAGGTTATGACAAATTACTCTACATTTAAATGTCTCTGGTGATCCAAATATGATGCTGCAAGTATTGATTTAACTTCAGTCAAGAGAGAATCATGAGCTAAGCCTTGATTATTATGATTGTATTTGCTGGGACAATTGTCAGGTTTTTTTTTTAAAAATTACCAAAAAATCTAATCAAATCAAATACTGGAAATAGAAGGCTGCATTTTTAAAGGTTTGCTGGAGCATATAGAAACAAAAAAAAGTAACAAATACCTCAGCTGTGGCTAATGTATTTATAGACAAAACACTGTCAGGAAAATCAATATTAGCCGTAATCTATGTTTAAGCTCCTCTCAGTCTGAGCTGACTCTGGGAACAACTTCCCAGCAGTAGGAAATGATACTTTACCAATACATATAAACTCATGGCTTCAGTCATTGCAACTTTAAAGGTTGCGTACAGGGAGGGCTGTTCGAATTGGTCTTTTTTTCATGGGTTTCATGGGGAGGCTGGAAACCTTTTTTTCCCCCCATCTCCTTTAGAGCCATGTTTCAAACATGAGAAACTTAGTTGCAGTGGGAATGTCAGTACACCAGATCAGTGGGACTACACCACACTTCTCAGCTTGCTTTTCACTGTGATTTTTCTAAAGAGGGGGGGGGGACACATCCACATCTCTCTGACCTATTTTCCTTCTCTATTGCTCTGTGATTTGAATAGAGGTAGGATAGATATGTAGCTGATTATAAGAATTCAACACTGAGCTATGTGTATAAGGAATCTTAAGCAAGCCAAAAAATCTAAGGGATTCACTACAGACTGTTCAGATTTTAAAGACACCCTCTATAATTAGTAATTATATAAATAATTATTTAGATGCTTGGGAATACCTGCAGAGGAGCCCAAGATCCCCTTTATACCATTATAGCAACATGTGTGCCCAAGTGTGGCCCACATCTGAGGTTCTCTTATGGCCCATGTTTGGTAACTGCTGGAAATGCAAATTTCTGTGAGGAGTTGGTGTGTTCTCCCCGTGTCTGTGTGGGTTTCCTCCGGGTGCTCCGGTTTCCTCCCACAGTCCAAAAACACATGTTGGTAGGTGGATTGGCGACTCAAAGTGGCCGTAGGTGTGAGTGTGTGAGTGAATGTGTGTGTGTGTGTCTGTGCTGCCTGTGAAGGACTGGCGCCCCTTCCAGAGTGTATTCCCGCCTTGCGCCCAATAATTCCAGGTAGGCTCTGGACCCACCGCGACCCTGAATTGGATAAGCGGTTACAGATAATGAATGAATTAATGTTCTATTCAATTTATTTATTCATTTTTAGGTGGAGTTGGAGTAGGTTTTGACGTCCAAAGATACTCGCCCAGTATTAGGACATCACTAATTTTCTAATGCCTATATGCAAATCCTCAATGAAATTTTCCATTTAGTCTAAAGCCATCTAATGTCCTTATTTTCTGAAGAAATGTTAAATTACTTTTGAGGGAAAAATATCAGTAAATATTTAAAAAATAAGTTATAAGTTTTATAAAATACATTTTTTTTTACAAACTGAACTTCTGTTAAAACTAGTCATTAAGAATAAGCTGTTGTTTCATTCATGATATTTTTCCAATCTCTCTGTGCATCACTTCTCTGTATTTCCTTATGGTCCCACTGCTGAAGTTCTTTTCCAGAGTAAGTGCCATTTCCACAAGATGCCTTGTAAATAATCTGATCTTTTTAAAATCACTTCAAACAAGCTCTTCATTTTCTCAGGAGAAGATCCCGTTTCTGTTGCCTGCTCACCTTCCTGTCCTCTCTTTCTTTCTTCCTTTCTCAGCTTGCTCAGAATGACACCATAGAAACTTTACAAGGGCAGCGCACAAAATCAAATGCTCCTCTTTTGTGAAAAACATACTCATTTAGCTCTGTCAAATAGTTGTTGAGAGAGAGAGAGAGAGAGAGAGAGAGAGAGAGAGAGAGAGAGAGAGAGAGAGAGAGAGAGAGAGAGAGAGAGAGAGAGAGAGAGAGAGAGAGAGAGAGAGAGAGAGAGAGAGAGAGAGAGAGAGAGAGAGAGAGAGAGAGAGAGAGAGAGAGAGAGAGAGAGAGAGAGAGAGAGAGAGAGAGAGCCCAGGGAGCCCACAGGAAGAGAGTACATATCTTCAAAATGTTTATATATATATATAAAATGTCACTGTCCAATTAAAAACATGTATCTCATGTGTTTTGTCCTTCAAACTGTTTGAAAATTAGAAAATAAATAAATAAATAAAATAATATAAATATATATATATATATATTAGTATATGTGTGTATATATAGTGTAAAACACTTTAAAATTTATGAAGTAGTTTGAAAATGACAAGCGTGGAGTATTTATTCATATTCACTGCATTTATTATGAGTTCCATCCCATCAAGACCCATGACCCTGAAATTACAGACAATGAATGAATGAATTGTTATTTTTAAGTACTATAAAATGACAACAGAGCAAGAGAAAGTTGAATTACAACCATATGTTACACAAAAACACTATAAAATGTATTTGTACACCTATATATTACAGACAAAATATGGTTCATCCAAAACAGGTGTGACTAATTTTCCACTGTGGGATAGTTCCACCATTCGTTCTGCATTCGTCCACCATTCGTTCCATTCATTCTGTAGCCAAATTGGTCCACTGTAATAAGTTTTTAACATTAATTAACATTAAATTCCATTTGTTGACGAGTTGCTGATGTTTTAGATTAAGATTTAAGATCATGAATGTTAAATGGTTAAAAATGGCATTGTCAGTATTACCAGTCAAGCTTTCCTCAGAGGAATTTTGTTATTGCCACTGGGTTAGCAATATGAAACACACAAGCCTTAGTTATTAGAATAAAAAAAGAAACATTGTTATCACAGGCAAGTAAATTCAGAATGTGATTAATCCAGGTGCCTTTCGCCAAAACATGGTTAAACACCTTTAAAGCTATCAAAAGATCATGAAAACATTTTTTCCGCAACAATTCCACATGGTTATGAGTTCAAAGTTTGGTTCAGGCATGGAATGCACCAAATTTATGTTTCTTTTAGTGTAAACAACTCAAAAAGCAATAAAACTTAATAAATAAATCTACACTGTAGATAATATTAATGTTTCAGACCAACACTGTAATATCACGGCCAATTACAAAATGTCAAAATGACTTGCCAGTTTTGTAGCATAAAATAATCTTTAGACCTAATCACAGACAATGCACATGATTTGATTATGTGTCTCCTACAGTCATTGTACAGAGAGAATTAAGTTATTACTACCTCAGTCTAGTTCTGCCCAGTCATTCAAGTGTTTCTGAAAACACCTTATAAGTTGCTTTGGATAAAAGCATCAACTACATGCCATAAATGTAAATATAACATAGAAAATAAATTTTTAAGTATTTTATATTGTTTTAATATAAAAGCAAATAAGAAAAAATAAAGTTAGAAAAGTTAGTTTTTTTTAACTTGGAAAGCTAAGCATCCTGATTTACAAAATGTATACTAACAAAAGAACATTTTATGTTTTACGTTTATCAGCTTATTATTTGCAATTTAGTTCAGCTAAAAACTTTAATATGTAAAAAAAGATAAACATGCATTGAAATTTAAGCAATTGTATATCAAACTGTCCAGTTAAAAAACATGTATCTCCCAAAATAGTAATTTTACCAGAGAAGGAAATACCTCCTTAACTTTCAATGGAAGTCTATGTAAAAAAAAGTGTGTGTGTGTGTGTGTGTGTGTGTGTGTGTGTGTGTGTGTGTGTGTGTGTATGTGTATGTGTATGTGTATGTGTATGTGTATGTGTATGTGTATGTGTATGTGTATGTGTATGTGTATGTGTATGTGTATGTGTATGTGTGTATGTGTGTATGTGTGTATGTGTGTATGTGTGTATGTGTGTATGTGTATGTGTATGTGTATGTGTATGTGTGTGGTAAGCAACCTATGAATTATTGCCGGCCCCTTTGGGGCATATCCTCAAAAGGAGGCTGCCTAGTGTTTTTGCTCCACTAGCTAATGTGATTGAGATTATTTCTTCAGTGGTACATCTTTTCTTTATTATTGTTGGTGGAGATTGTAATGTTACAAGACAACTGGATGTATTGAATGAAATATTATTAGCATGCCATATGGAAGTTTTGTATGGTGATTAGCTTTAACATGAGTTTGGCGCTAATGTATTCGCTTCAGATTATGAAAGAGTGTTGTTTAACGTAGCGCGTTATCTGATCTGGAGGAATGTTGTTTCATTTCACTGTGTGCTGTACACTGTATATTGTTGAACTATCAATAACATTTACTTGAACCTGAACTTATACCTGAAAATATTAGACTGGAACAATTGTTTGGAATCTTGGAACACCAGACATGTTCAGGATGAACAACAGTGGAAATATTTTTAATCAGATTTTTGTTGCTCAACCTTTGCTTTACACATTTTCCAAGTAAATTATGTCAGTAGAGCTGCACAATGAACCAAACAATGTGCTTTTTGTTAGCCATAACAATCATTTTGCTGTATCTGATTTGCAGAAAAAGCCAGAGAATATCTGCAAAAAACAGGACGATTCATTGTTATTGGTGGGATCATCTCTCCTGTACATGACTCCTATGGAAAACCAGTGAGTCTTTTTTTTCCCCTCTCTTCTGCTTTATGTTTGAGGACTAAAACTGAAATTTGGAATACAGCTTAAAACATTATTGTATTTTAGCTAAGCTTAACTATAGCTGTTTGATCTGGCGTGTGTGTAAACTAGTCCTGGTAATAAGCCAGCTCTCTTGGGTCCCATTTGGAATTAATTTTGGAATTAATGAAATGCTTGGCCTAGTTTCTCTTAGTAACATGAATAATATATATTTCAAAAATGCAGTTTCTATTAAATCATAAAGGCACTGAGCTTCTCTAGATCTTTTTATGTAGGGTAATATGCAAATTATGCAAAGAGTTAAATGCAAATGAAATGGAAATAGCACCTTAGTAGTGGTAATGAACTAGAAATGTACTGCTGAAAATGATGGTGGCTATACCGATGGAATATAATTAAGATTATACTGAATGTTGTACCAAAAGATGTTAAAACCGTTCAACACAATGACATTTTGAACAAAAGTGTTTGTTGGAATACTGAAGAATCATATGTTCTATCCCTGTGTTTTGTCAGGGTCTTGTCCCTAGCAGACATCGCCTGACCATGTGTCAGTTGGCAGTGCAGTCTTCTGACTGGATCAGGTAACAGACAGACAGTACACGACATATGATTACTTTAAAATAAGCCTACACATATTGTAATACTGGTGTATATAAAGCAACAGTAAACATTGTTGAAGAAAACAGCATATTTTGTAAGCAAAGAGTTTTCATATGGTATTTGCTTTTGCAGAGTGGACCCATGGGAGTGTTATCAGGACACTTGGCAGACCACCTGCAGTGTGCTGGAACATCACCGAGATCTCATGAAGGTCTGAGGCAATTCATTCTCCACTCATATCTAATTTTAAAAGTAATATATAAACATTGTATAAACAATTTGATCTTACTTAATGTGCAGTCAAACCACCATGTGCTAGCTTCTTTAGAATGCTAACGTGGCTAACGAATTAAGCTTTTCCCTCCATCACTTAGCACTGTGCAGATCATATGATCACTTTAAGAATGCCCTTGTTCTCAATCTCATCTGATAATAATAACGTCAGACCTCTTAATGATTCCTTTCTATGTAATTAATTATTATTTAATATTTCACTATTATGAAATCCTATCCTTTCTCATTATTGTGAAATAATTAACCATTATTATGAGGTGGTAAAATATGTTAAAGTTTTTAAATATGCTAAGTCATTATTGTGAAATGCTAAGTTGTTATTATAATATGCTTAGTTATCATTGTGAAATACTATATCAATATTTTATGCAGAGTAATTATAATGATATGCTAAGTCATTCTCATTATATGCAAAGTCATTTTAAGAAAGAAATAATCATTTCATCATTATTATTTATCCTATGACTAATTTTCAATATTGTAAAACAATTGCAGTATTTCACAGCATCAGAAAATTGTGTGATTATTTTTCTCCAGTCTAACAACTAACCACTTGCTCCAATTTGAAACTGAATTTAGTAGTGTGCTGTTTTTCCTCAGAGAGTTACAGGGTGCATTCTGTCCAATGTGAACACTCCCTCCACAACTCCTGTGATTGGTCAGCCTCAGAACACCACTCCTCCAATCTATCAGAACAACAACACAACTAACAAACCCACAGCCAGTAAGCAACTTCCTAAACACTTCACTCCATGGTCAATTTGATTATAGCTGTGTGATAAATGTGACACACTTAATTAATTTGTGTTTCTCCTTCTGTGTCTTCTTATATAGTTAAGCTCTGGGGCAAGGTGAGTGAAGGTCTGGGCAAAATCTGCTGCGTTCGCCCACATGTGGAGCGCTTCACTTTTGTTGGTATGTATCAATAGCAAACTGGTTAGCAGAGTCATAAAAAACCTCTTAAACCCTTGTTTTAAATAAATTTGAAAATGCTAGTTTGTTGTTTGTTATTTTGGGACCATGGAGATGGTCCAAGATATTTTGAAGTACACAGAATTGAAATTTAAGTTGCATTGCTTATCCCAGTTTGATATTTTTAGTCATGTTATGTGGTATTCTATAGTGCAGCACTGTATCTTTTAACACAGTCCTCAGGTTTATATAGATAATGCCAACTGGCAACAGAGTTAAGCAATAAAACACAAGATGGGGTGCTGTAATGTGAAATATTGGCACAGGTGTGCTGCAGTCGTAGGTCACTACACCAACATTATAGTACAAACCTTGAGTGTAGTATTGAAATTATACAACAGTTCCAATAAATTCCATTTATTGTCAAGTTTTCAGATGAAGAGGAGAAAAAAAAAATATGATTATATTATAGTTCCATTCTTTTACACATTCCTTATAACCCTTTCCGACCAAACCTTGGTCCGTTCCATTCAGGACCTTGATGAACCGTTCAAGTGAACCTGTCTGCCTTTGTATCAGTTGGGCACTAAAGTGGAGTCATCGTTTTTTCTGTTTTAAACTGAACACCGCCAGAGACATAGATAAATGGATATAGTCAGGATATAGTCATGGTTAATCCACTGTTTACAGGGTTTAGATCAGAGTGATACACGTGTAAATGATGCAGATTTTTGTCTAAGTTCAAAGTGAGTATTTTGGAGTATGGCTCTAGAGCAGTTCTGCTGAGCTTGTGAACAAGAGCTGTGGAGAAAATTATACAAACAAACAATAATACAAAATAAACAGAAAAATGGCACTGACCACACACAGAAAACAAATGGAGTTTTTTTATTATTATTTCCTTGAGATCTTCTTTTGTTTTCAAATCAGAAAGTGGAAAACAGGTCCACTGCACTGTAACTGTTTAGTCTCTGTGTTCTTTCTTGAGCTTCTTTAGCCCGACATACTGATAGACTTCGTCACGATTCATGCTGAAATGCATATTATTCTCCAAATGGGAACAAATTCTTTGGGTTCCAGAACCTTTTAATGTTCATGGAAATGTACTGAACCTTTTAAAACTAGGTGTGTGAACAGGAACCAGTTCTGAACCACACGAACCAGTTCCAGTTCCACGTTGTTGGAAAAGGCATACCACTCTTGCCTTGTAAGTATTTTTGCTAGGTTGTGTGTATATTGCAGAGTAATACCTAAGAACATCGTTCAGAGTGCCATTATCATGCAATATTGGCACTCCTGGTATGTCTCTCAGCTAAACAGATTGCAAAGTTGGAGCTAACTGTGGTAAATTCAAAACAATATTCGCCCAAGCATCCACACATTTTTTCAAATAGTTCCTTTAAGACACCTTTAGCACTTTATGCTGTTTCATTAAAATTGTAATTCTAGAGATGTGAGGTCCTGTTGGAGCTACAAACCTACACACATTTTTCTCTACACAGATTCTGTATTATTCAGAAGGATAATGGAGCAGCACATACATTTTACATGGGGTGATTTCCAAAAAATCAGTCATCTCTGTGACTAAGTCCTTTTTTGTTTGAACAGATGAAAATGCCAACCTCGGGACAGCAATGCGCTACGAGGAAATCGGTGAGTGGATTGGATTTACTGGAACCTGTCTTGAGTTTCTACATGGTTGGTTTCTACATGAATGCATGGTATTATGTTGAGTCATTAGTAGACATAGTGTCATAGTGCTCATCCAAAACACTTCAGATCAGAGGAAAACAAATTGAAGTGTCTCCAGTCTTTCTATTTGGCATATAATTATATTACTTTGTTTGCATAAATGTCCAATTCTTCAATGTTAGTTTTTCTATTGTTGATTTTTCATGCTTTGAGTAAGTCCTTAGTTTAGAGCCCTATGTTAAGTGATATTTTGGTTCATTCATTTATTATCTGTAACCGCTTATCCAGTTCAGGGTCGCTGTCGGTCCGGAGCCTACCCAGAATCACTGGGCGCAAGGTGTGAAAACAGTCTTTCACAGGGCGACACACACTCACACATACATTCCCACACTCACACTTATGGACAGTTTCGAAACGCCAATCCACCTACCAACACAGTTCCAGGATCCTGGGGTTGTGGGTTCAAGTCTCGCTCCAGGTGACTGTCTGTGAAGAGTTTGGTGTGTTCTCCCAGTGTCCGCGTGGGTTTCCCTTGGGTGCTCTGGTTTCCTCCCACTGTTCAACAACACACGTTGGTGGATTGGCGACTCAAAAGTGTCTGTAGCTGTGAGTGAATATGTGGGTGTGTGTCACCCTGTGAAGGACTGGTGTCCCTTCCAGTGTATGTTCCTGCCTTGCGCCCAGTGATTCAGTGTAGGCTCTGGACCCACCGCGACCCTGAACTGTATAAAGGTCACAGACAATGCGTGAATGAATGAAATTTCAGTATGAAAAAGAATTGGTGGGGCACATTTATGTATGTATAATTATTTTACATTATTTAAAGGCCGTTTCATGGACAAACATGTTTTCATTGCTTTTTAAATGAAGTTTGAGTAGACATAAAAAAAAAATTAAAATAAAAAAGATAAGGTTAATTCCATATATCCTTCGTATATAAGGCAGTAAAATATTTTAATATTTTATAAATAATTAAATAGCTCAAAAGCAAATATAGTTAATAATAGAAATGCAGATGTGGTGTGTATGATGCTGAATTATTTTGTTGTACTCTGTAGAGTTGCGTATCCTTCTACTCTGTGGCAGTGATCTTCTGGAGTCTTTCTGCATCCCTGGCCTTTGGAACGAGAGTGATGTAAGTCACTTAGACAAGAACACTTTATTTAAAGTTTATTTAAAAACATTAAATTTTAAATGTAAAATTTATTTAAAGCACCAGATAATTTCACTTGTGGAACTATTTGTTAAATATAAGTGTGCAAGTGAGTGAATTATAAGCCAGTTTCACGAATTGCTTTACATCAATAAAAAAAATCCCATTTACAAAAATGTAGGGACATTCTGTAAATTGCAATAAAAACAGGAATCTGTGTATGTGTAATATGTGTAAATTCTCTTTAAGACTTACTGTATTTAACAGACAGAAGATTTCTTGTTTTCAGTGAACTTGATTGTACTTGGTAAATATGTGTATGTGAAACATATATATGGAATTTATGTTGGCACGGTAGCACAGCAGGTAGTGTCGCAATCGCACAACTCCAGGGACCTGGAGTTTGTGGGTTCAAGTCCTGCTCTGGATGACTGTCTGTTAGGAGTTTGGTGTCTCCCTCTGTCTGCACGGGTTTCCTCCGGGTGCTTCGGTTTCCTCACATGGTCCAAAAAAACACACATTGATTGACGACTCAAAAGTGACTGAATGTGTGAGTGTGTGTTACCCTGCAAAGGACTGGTGCGCCCTCCAGGGTGTGTTCCTGACTAGCGCCCAGTGATTCTGGGTAGGCTCCAGAGTTGTTTCAGACAATGAATGAATGTTCTGATGGTGAATAATTGGTGCTTCATTTCAAATACCACTCCAGCTCATTCCTATTGGATGGAGTTTCTAATACAGTGCCATCTGAGTGTTCAAAGGTTATGAATTTTTCTGGAAATGCCATTTGTACAAACTTACAGAGATACTGGGAAAGTCCCATACGTTTGCACAAACCATCATGTATGGAGCTTCTTGGATTTAATACCTATTAATTATTTCGTCAGCATTCTGCAGCAGAAGAATAATGGCTCTACACAGATTCATTGTTTGGCATCAGCAATTTTTTTTAACATAGACTTTGTATCAGGTGTTAAGCTTCATTTTTCCTTGTGGGTAGCTCAGTTTGAAGTATTACTGGCTGTATGATAACAGAGATGAATGTCTAGAATGTAAAATGATTTGTATACTGTGTATTTGCAGATGGAGGTGATTGTGGGAGATTTTGGGATAGTGGTGGTGCCTCGGGATGGTGCTGACACGGAAAGAATAATGAATCACTCCTCTGTGCTTCGCAAGCACAAGGTAACAGCCGCCGTCAAACCAAAAGCTTGGTTATATGCCTACACTTTCGCTATTTGGAGTTGTTAATTGCCCTTGTGTGTATTTGGCTAAATGTTTGTGGACACATGCTAATTCATACACTCATCGTCAAAAAAATAGCTGCACCCAGAAGGATGTGTCGGATTGTAATGGTATTCGGAAAGAAGGTAAATGTTACAGGAACAATAACTGATTAAAAATGTAAATTGCTATGATCAATATTTATCATCAGCTACACATACAGAAGTCGTGTCTCTCAGTATGGTGTCGGGCAGCTGTGTTTTCTAACGTAACATGCCAGACTTCTCTGCATTTATTTCTATAGGTTCGTAATGGTGTCTTTTGATAACCCTTCCCTTGCAGCTTCATAATTCTCACGTTCCTGCAGATTTTGCATTAGGGGTGGAGCATCACCAATAGCATTCCACAATAAACTGACTACAGTGACAATTCGTTGGTCGTCTCCACAAAAGACAAAAGTAGGACTCATCACTGAATACGACCCAGTGCCATACTGAGTGGCACCATGAGTCTGGCATAACATCTGCGTGTGCCAAGGGTGCTGGTACTAACAGGACGACTCATGGGGAGCATCACTGTTCGCTGAATATCTGCAATCATGGCTGTCGAGTCACTCTGCGTATATCGGGAATCTGTCAGTTCTCCCTTATTATGGTTTATTGTAGGTTCCTCTGATTTTTCATGTAGCTGGTGCATGCCTTCTTCTATCCACTGCAACCAACAGCATGCTGTGGTAATACCTTCATGACCGGTTTGGCACACAATGCATTAATAAGACTTTCCCACTTCCCAGAGCTCTACGGTGTGACACCGCTTGAACTCTTCCAACTGCTAGAATCGCTTTCAAACTCTCCTCTGAGGCACACTTCGCTTGCAGAAGATGTTAGTAACACAACAGCATGAGTCAGAATGGAAACTGTGCAACCTTATATAGTCAGTCAGGTACAGCAGTAGGGCCCGTCCTTACTCATGTCACATGAGCAGCCGAGTGTGAATCTTGAATCATTCATATGTCTCACAATGTCAAACCTACCCACCAAGTTTCATTCCTGTTGGTTGATTCCTTCTGGGCGCAACTATTTAGATGCTTTAAAGGGCACGAATAGGCAGTTTTTCTTATTTTGCTGCTGTAATAGCTCCTACTCCTCTGGGAAAGCTTTCACCTGATGTTGAAACACTTCCATGAGGATTGAATAGAGTTACAGAGGTCATGTTCTGATGGTTGTGAGGAGTTCTGTGTGTTCTCCCTGTGTCTGCGTGGGTTTCCTCCGGGTGACTGTCTGTGAGGAGTGTGGTGTGTTCTCCCTGTGTCTGCGTGGGTTTCCTCCGGGTGACTGTCTGTGAGGAGTGTTCTCCCTGTGTCTGCATGGGTTTCCTCCGGGTGACTGTCTGTGAGGAGTGTTCTCCCTGTGTCTGCGTGGGTTTCCTCCGGGTGACTGTCTGTGTGACTGTCCCTTTAGGGTGGGTTCCCGCCTTGCGCCCATTGATTCCATGTAGACTCTGAATTATTCATCATCACAGTGAATGTTTAAAGTAGCCAGTGCTATGAGGCCTCTATACCCTCTTGGCAAATATAATTATCCCTGTTCCTCCATAGACTTGAATTCTGCTTAAAATTACATATGTTTAATTTTTAGATATTACAAAATATGTTTAACAAGTATTGTAATTAACATAAACAAAAAGAAATTCTAATAAAATATGCAGAAAATGATACAAGTGCCACATGACTTTTAGCAACAAAATATACTACTGACACATTTTAGCACATAAACATAATAGGGATCAAAATAAATAATATAGAATTTGAAGGACATAAATTTATACTTCCTGCTAAATGCTGCATAATCTGAAAATATGAGGATGTAAACATAAAAGGCATTTTTATTATTGAAGAAATAACTTGCCTAGCTGACTACCAAATGTTGAGAATATTTTCCTTATATTTTAGTTATGTAAAGCATATCCCCATATCGGGATGGCACACTGGCACCACAGGTTCCTTTCTGGGTTTGTGGGTGTGAACCCTGCTCCGGGTGACTGTCTATGAGGAGTTTTATGTGTTCTCCCCGTGTCTACATGGGTTTCCTCCAGGTGCTCTGGTTTCCTCCTGCAGTCCCACAAAACACATCTCAGTAGGTGGATTGGATGCTCAAGAGTGTCCATAGGTGTGAGTGTGTGTCACCCTGCGATGGGCTAGCACCCACTCCAGAGTGTGTTCCCACCCTGTGCCCAGTGATTCCGGGTAGGATCCGGACCCACTGCGAACCTGAATTCGATAAGCAGTTACAGAAAATGAATGAATAAATGAATACCCCCATATCCATCTTCCATATCCAAAGTTATCTTTAATAATCTTTTATATGACTTATTCTATGAATAATTATATGATTTCTCTTATGTGTCCCAGAGTTCTCACACATCTGATGTATGTACAGCAGCAGCATTAGGAAATAGTAACATCATGGCATGACAAATAAGAAGAAAAATACCTCAAATTCATTCATTCATTCATTCATTATCTGTAACCGCTTATCCAGTTCAGGGTCGCGGTGGGTCCAGAGCCTACCTGGAATCATTGGGTGCAAGGCAGGAATACACCCTGGAGGGGGCGCCAGTCCTTCACAGGGCAACACAGACACACACACACACACTTACTCACACCTACGGACACTTTTTGAGTCACCAATCCACCTACCAACGTGTGTTTTTGGACTGTCGGAGGAAACCCATGCGGACACGGGGAGAACACACCAACTCCTCACAGACAGTCACCCGGAGTGGGAAACGAACCCACAACCTCCAGGTCCCTGGAGCTGTGTGACTGCGACACTACCTGCTGTGCCACCGTGCCACCCATACCTCAAATTGTTAACATTTAAAATAATAACCTCTTTTTATTAACTCTAACTTTATTCTTTGTTTCATCACATGTCTTTGGTCATCATGAGTTAGTCTAATGTGGGACTGGTGCAAATTGTCCCATCCTATTGGTCATTTATTTTTTTTGAAGATAATAAAAACAGGATGTTCGATGTTGAACATGCAAGTCAGCAGTTTGTGCTTCTTAAACCTGGAGTACATAATTTTATAGGAACCAGTAGCTTTTGAAAATACCCCACCAAAGAAATACAATCACCTACTCTCTCCTTCCCTGTAAAGCCACTCCTCTAACCATATGAAAGGTATGACTTGTTTGCAACACTGTTCAAACAGCCAAAACACTAGGGCTGCAACTCAAATATCTTCTTCCACTTTATGTAGTGCGTTTGTCCCTTTGTCCACCCCTTCATACACTCTGTATATTTCAATAGATATAACACAAAGTGTTTTTGAGCTATAAAGTTACTGAATTCACTAACTGTAAAGAGTGTTTACAAATGTTGGCATATCCAAACCTGCCTTTTGTTGAGTGTTAGTTTGGAAAAGAATGATGAGACATGCCTTTATTAACCCACCTGCTCCTTTTTTTTCAGGACAACATCATTGTGGTAAAAGATGATCTCAACCACCCAATGTCAGTTGTCAGCTCGACTAAAAGCAGGTGAGGCATATTGTACACAGTAAAATCACTTTAATCTTGCATTGGATGAATATTGCTGTGGTACCTGAAGAAACACATCAAAAGGAGACTGACTTTAATAAACTAAGCTTTATTGTTGAAGTATATGTATTAGTAATCACTACAGATGGCTCTACCGAGTACGCTATTTGTAAGTTGTGTACACTCACTGAATAATGTTACATACACCTACTCATTTCCTGTTACTCATTACATTCAGAAAAACTGTCACTGTGGTTTTATTATCAAGTGCATATTCAGTATTTTTTAGTTAGGAAACATAATTGTACCATATACTAAATGAATTATGCCTCATTTTATTTCCAGTATATACACTACCAGTCAAACATTTGGATATGCCCACTCAGGGAGGTTTTTTTTGTTTGTTTGTTTTGGGCCATTTTCCACATATTGTGAATGTACAGTACAAGTCAAAAAAAAAGTTTGGACATCCCATTCAATGGTTTATTCTTAGTTTTTTGTTATTTTGTACATTGTAAATGAATGTGGAAGACATTACAACTATGAAGGAACACATATGGAATTATGTATTAAGCAAAAAAACTGTTAAACAAACCAGAATATGCTTTATACTTTAGATTCTTCAAGGTAGCGACCTTTTGCTTCGATGGGAGTTTTGCACACTATCTCCGTTCTCTCAATCAGCTTCATGAGGTCATCACCTGGAACGGTTTTCAGTGAACAGCTGTGGCCTCAGCAAGTGTTCATTTGTAGAACCCCTTGCCTTTGTAATGTTTCTAAGAGCACGAGAATGTGTTTCCAAACTTTTGACTGACACTGTATATATGTTTTATACACGTGTGTAATGTAAGATTACGAATATTTACTTTGAGGGACCACAACTGGACTTTAAAACCACTGCTATGGTTTATGTGTATATATATATATATATATATATATATATATATATATATATATATATATATATATATATATATACTTTATATTATATTTATGCATTAGATTTATAGAATTTATTGTATTTATTTGTGGTGTTTTCAGAGTTGGTTTGTAATATAATGTATTTTATTTTTATATTTATACTATATTAACTACATTTATACAATTTGTTCAGTTTTTTTGCAAGGTTTTGGCACTAAATTAGCTCTATACCGTTCACTCTGTTAGTCACACCTATGTAGATTTGTGGAAAAAGTTTGGTAAAGTTGTGTTTAAATCAGTTTTAGTGTAGCCCTTAATCCGTGCAGTTTCTAGCTTGTCTATTGTCAATCCAGCAGTGACACTTGTAGGGCTGGACGATATGGCAAAAATTCATATCACGATGTATTTCTAAATTTCAGTCGCTACAATATAATTTCAATATTGGTATAAACAACATAAAAGCTACAGACCAACTGCCCAGAACTAACAAGAAACATAAACGTCTTTTGGTTTGTCAATGTTAATATTTTTAAACTTACTTTAAAATTGAGGGC
Organism: Hoplias malabaricus; assembly: GCF_029633855.1. Taxonomy (NCBI): domain Eukaryota; kingdom Metazoa; phylum Chordata; class Actinopteri; order Characiformes; family Erythrinidae; genus Hoplias; species Hoplias malabaricus. Next base: position 19,409,513 of record NC_089808.1, read on the forward strand.
AGGGAATCATTTCTAGCTGTGGGAGTCCTCACCATTGATGTATACAATATAAAAGCCCTGCAGTACGATTGGCAGATATGGTTCAGTCTTGTGCTGTTACAGTTTTTGTAACTCCCACCAATCCATTCAATCCATAATTCTCTGTTCCCTCTTCCCTGCAGACTGGCTCTCCAGCATGGAGATGGCCATGTGGTGGACTACCTAAGTCAACCGGTTATCGACTACATCCTGCAGAGTCAACTCTACATCAATGCATCTGGATAGGGCAGGGGAGGAAAAAAAAACAAACACTGCTTTTTCACCCACTGCCTCATCTGTCTCCTTGTGTGTGATTAACAGTAATATCCTTCCACACTACCACTGCTTTTTCCATATAGAGGTGCGTTTACCTATCTGTCGTCCCTTCCTTACCGTACAGTAGTGTCCTATCAGGCCTGTAGGTGTGCAGCATCATGCCAAAGAGAGCTGTCCTCTGCCAGTGGAATACGAGGGAATGGGTGTGGAGAGCTCAAAAGTCCAACCAGGCAAGGGGAAGTTGGGGAGTGGTCTAGTTTAGCAACAGAAAGTGAAAGCGAGAGGGAGCGAGGGCAAATAGATGAAACATTACCTGCCGTAATGTAGGCATTGCCGTCAGTTTGATACTGCCTGTTCCTCTAAATGCATGCCTAGAGGTTTTTTATTTCTTTACCGCATGAGTGCTCGAAACGGCCTCGTAGACTGTAGTCCGCTGTGACAGTGTTTGAAAAAAAAAAAAAAAAAAAAAAATCAAAGGGAAAGAATACATTTAATCTCTACCTTCATTTTCTATTTACAGTGACTCTGTGTACAAACAAATCTTGGATTGCTTATATTTTTCTGCTGTTGCAGATTACTATGCTGCAGTTGTTCTGTCTTCAGTGTGCATTCATTCATATGGAATTTAAATATTTGTTTGCACATTAAAGAATGATCTTCTTTTGCTTACGTGCACATTATTCTCACCTCACTCGAAATAGGCTGATGATGCAATTAACGTATTTCTCCGTAAATCAATCACTGCCGTTACATTGTATACTTTGTGTGGCTTCCAGAGTTATTGAAGGTTACAGAACAAGTTTAACACACACACACACACACACACACACACACACACACAAATGCATACACACTCTCTCTCTCTCTCTCTCTGCCTATCTCTCTCTCTCTCTCTCTCTCTCTCTGCCTATCTCTCATTATCTTGGTTCAGAGCTCTCAACTTAGGCAAGCAGGTAATGACTTTGAAAAACTGCATTTCATATTTTGAAGCACGATAGCTTGGAAGTTAGTGACCAAATAAATACAAAGATTCTGCTATTGGCAGAATGCCTGAATACTGAATGCCTAATGGGGGGAAAAAAGCATCTGCCTTTTTATGAATAGTGCATATTCTTCAAGGGTTCTCAAAAACGTATTCCACGAGGCTATATTAGGTCTATAATGTACAAAAGTGCAGCGAGGATAAAACCATGCCCTTTCATTCAAGGTCTCAGAAGTGAATGTTACTCTCATCTTCTTTTGTGATATTTATATATAAATAAGCTGTAGTTTTGGTTGTGATTAATTTGGCTGTCATCTGTAATTATCCATCCACATGTAATTCTGTCAGAAAAATGGGAATATTAATAATCTGATTACTGAGGATAAACAAAATCTGAAGTCTGATCTGGGTACCTGGAATTAGATATTTCCAGTAGATAATTGTAACGGCTGAGTTCTGTCGACTGCTGGCCGAGTTGGTCTGTAGTTAGGATGGTATTTGGTCATTCTTTTGTAGGAGGTATATTTTTTAGGGTTTGGTACATTTTGAAATGAACTTTAAGGAATATATGTACTTGCTACTACTTGAACTTCAAAAGACTGTGACCGTTAATGGACCATTTAATGGTTTTTTCTTAAGTATAACTTGGTCAAATTAATATTTAAATACCCCTGCAACTTCTACAGCATGTTTAATTTACTTGTTCTTCAATAGTCAGTGTTTCCCACAAGTCTGAAACAAAGCCGGTAGTGTCATTTTTGGATATACTGTTGCTATGTGAATTAAAAACTCATCTAAAAATTGTAACTTTACAGAAAAAAGGGAACATACATCCTTAACTTGTAATGGAAGTTAATGTATTGAGGTTTTTTTTTCTTTTCTTTCTCTAGTGTCCATTAGTCAAGGTTTACAGTGATGATACTAAACATTGAGTTCAATATGGAGTATTAAATGCACATGAAACTTGGAGAATGCCACCAGGATGCTATGCATAAATGACATTACATGCCCATTCTATTATTCTGGTGGAATTTGGCCAAAATAAAACATTTAAAAAGTACAAATAAAGGACCTTCAGTATAATTGTGGAGTTCACGTGTGGGAAAGGCTGATGTATTTTAACAAGTAGGACCTGAAACTATTCTTCAGTTTTAATTGAATGTAATTCCTTGTGGTATAAGCTGTGGTTTATTGCATTGTGTTGATTATTTTCCCTTAGAGGCATCACCAACCTTTTCCAGTAGTCAAATTTTATTTTCATTGTTACAACTCAGAGTTACAGTAGCAAAAGATGTGTCAGGAAGCACATGGGGGATCTTTCTTTACCCAATTTAAACAATCCATAAATCACTGTGTATGAAATAATACAGTTTAAGCTGAGCTACAACTAAGACTATCGAATGTGTGATAAACACCTCAGTTTGCATGGCTTGAGTGTCCTGACATTCCTCTATACCTCTATAATCCACAAAGCTTCCTATACATCTCTATGCCTTTATTGCAAATCATACAAACAGGTAAATCAAGGGGAGATATGTTATATTTGTTCCACCTGAAAATCTTATTTTTGTTGCTCTTTTTGCCTTTTCAATAATGTTTTATCGTTCAAGTCCAGAAGTTCCTTTTTAATTCTACCGATCTTTAAGTGATTCACCACATACAGACACAGAAATGCAGTGGGGAAGTATAGTATTTTGTTCTCAGAGATGTAATTTGTGTTAAGGATTTGTTTATATTGATGTATGTAAAATGAGATAGGCTACTTTGTTCATGCATAAATAAGAACTCTAACAGTGAAGGATGATGTTTACCATGTAGGCAAATTTTTGATTTTTTTTTTCTGTTTTTTTTTTTTTTTTTTTTTTTTTCCAGCAGTGATAATGTTTAGTTTAATAAAAACCATCAACCAATTTGTTGTACATTTTTATTCCCTAACACTGTTGAGCATATAAGAATGAATTAAATTGTACATTTATTTTTAAGGTACAATTTTCAGTCGCAGATGCAGCATATTAAGATTTAATTACTGACATTATAAATATCTGGTTATCAAACAAACAAATGGTCTCATTTATTTTGTGCACATCACATTGATATTAATACAAACAAAGACATAAATATAGTTAGTTACAACCACTCACTCATATGGAAGCCCTTGAGTACAAGGGGAAACCAATTTTAATATATGTTCTTGAGATTAAGTTCCACATTTTTTTTTCTGCCTATATCACACACACAAAAAAAGTTGAAAACTTATTTCTAGCATCACGTGTACAATTGTAGCCATCATATTTTTCCTTCTAGTGAAGTGCGCCTGAGGGTTCCATTCCATTATCTGTAACCGCTTATCCAATTTCGCCTGAGGGTTAGAGGGGGGAAAAAGACTAACAACATTACCCCCCTCCCCCTCATGCGTCGCCAGAACATGGGGAAAAGGTTTGTGAGGTGCTAGTTTTGCAGTTGGACTGCTCCCTTGTGGTCAAAGCTGGTACAGTGTGCTGATTCTTAGCTCCTAGCTCCTCAAAAAAATTCCCCCATGTTCTGGCGACGCATGATGGGAAAAAATAATTCCACCTCCACCTGCTGGTCAAAACAGCCGCACCTCATTAGAAAAAAAATTGGAAGGAAAAAAAAACTATGCTTTTGATGGCTAAAATTGTACAGGTGATGCTAGAAATATTTTTCCAACTGTTTTTGGTGTGTCTCAGAACCATACATTCAAATTTATTTTCCCCTTGTACTTCAGGGCTTCAGTGCACACACACCAGCAGTTAAAGTTACAGAAAAAACACTATTCAAAATTAAAATATCAATGCTTTCGTGGCCTAGGGTTGTCTGTAACAAACCTGTGAAAGTGCTGCTCAAGGCTCAGTTAGAGCAGCACTCTAATTCTGAGATTTTTTATTTATTATTTTTGCAGTGATTTGGATCTGTAATCCATTGCTAAGGCAAGTTCATTAAGGCCTCTCGTTAGGCGCTGTGTTATAGCAGCCTCTTGGAATGTTCTGGCGAATCTGCTCCAGGTTTTGGATGTCGAGAAGGATGGTGTCTATGTCACTGATCATACGATTTATGGCGACCCGCTGCTGAACTTCTTTGTCTTCCAGCTCCTTGAGTCTGGGCCTGAGGTTTTTCTCCAAACTGCTGCGGCTGTCTGCGATAGCGTTCTCCAGATCCACGACCCTATTCTCATCAACAGCACCTGGTTTTCCTGTGAGAAATGCACATCGACTTTAGAGCCTGTTCACACCATGGCTGGACTTCAAAATTACATTTACATTACGCCAATGATTCACAAGGCATTCATATCGCTTTGGCGTTTGGTGTGTGCTGCTGTAAAATTTCAGTTTCAAGGGCAATGAATCCCTAATCTTTCACCCTACCCCTCTTACCACACAAACAATTGAGATAGACCTAACACTAGGCAAAATGGAGGGGTTTTAATGCTGGGATCAGATTACACAATAGTTTTGTCTTTCATGACATTCATTTGGCGGAACTAGGTGTAGCAGGTAGTGTCACAGTCACGCAGCTCCTGGGTTCGAGTCCTGCTCCAGGTGACTGTGAGGAGTGTGGTGTGTTCTCCCTGTGTCTGTGTGGGTTTCCTCCGGGTGACTGTCTGTGAGGAGTGTGGTGTGTTCTCCTTGTGTCTGTGTGGGTTTCCTCCAGGTGACTGTCTGTGAGGAGTGTGGTGTGTTCTCCCTGTGTCTGTGTGGGTTTCCTCCAGGTGACTGTCTGTGAGGAGTGTGGTGTGTTCTCCCTGTGTCTGTGTGGGTTTCCTCCAGGTGACTGTCTGTGAGGAGTGTGGTGTGTTCTCCCTGTGTCTGTGTGGGTTTCCTCCAGGTGACTGTCTGTGAGGAGTGTGGTGTGTTCTCCCTGTGTCTGTGTGGGTTTCCTCCGGGTGACTGTCTGTGAGGAGTGTGGTGTGTTCTCCTTGTGTCTGTGTGGGTTTCCTCCGGGTGACTGTCTGTGAGGAGTGTGGTGTGTTCTCCCTGTGTCTGTGTGGGTTTCCTCCGGGTGACTGTCTGTGAGGAGTATGGTGTGTTCTCCCTGTGTCTGCGTGGGCTTCCTCCGGGTGACTGTCTGTGAGGTGTGTGGTGTGTTCTCCCTGTGTCTGTGTGGGTTTCCTCCGGGTGACTGTCTGTGAGGAGTGTGGTGTGTTCTCCCTGTGTCTGTGTGCTCCGAATATCCTCCCACGGTCCAAAACCACACATAGGTAGGTGGATTGGCAACTGTGTCTTGATCCGCCTCCCGACAACTAATCTGACACAGCGAAAGGCATTTATTGTCTGTAACCGCTTATCCTGTTCAGGGTTGCGGTGTGTCCGGCAGCAAGGCGGGAACATGCCCTAGAGGGGGTGCCAGTCCTTCGCAGGGACATGTAACAATCAGCCATTACGTTATGATCATGTCTTGTTTCTACACTCTAGACTGTAGTTTATCTTTTGCTCTGCATACATTGTCTGCACACTTTCACTCCAGTCAAGACCACCACAGATCATGTACGATTTGGGTGGTGCATCATTCTCAGAGATGTAGTGCCACTGACATAGTTGACATAGTTGTTTTAGTTTGTGGATCAGACACAGCAGTGCTGCTGGAGTTTTTAAACCCTGTGTCGACTCTCTGTCCACTCTGTGAGACACTCCTCCTTCGTTGGTCCACCTTGTAGATGTAAAGTCAGAGACAGTAGCTCATCTGTCGCTGCGCAGTGTGTGTTGGTCGTTCTCTAGTCCTTCATCAGTGACACAGGACGCTGTCGGCTGGATGTTTTTGGTCGGTGGACTGTTCTCAGTTCAGACACTGAGGGGTTTAAAAACTCCAGCAGCACTGCTGTGTCTGATCCACTCGCACCAGCACAACACACACTAACACAGCACCACCACGTCAGTGTTTGAGTTCAGTGCTGAAAATGATCCTACCTGTCCTGCTGGGGTCTTAATCAGAGCAATAATAGGATTACAGTCTGAAACTGTAGAACTACGAAATACTGCAGTGGACAGTGGAACTGAGAGAATGGACAGTGAGTGCAGAAACAAGGAGGTAGTCATAATGTCATGGCTGATTTGTGTGTATATAAGTGATACTGAGTGTATTGTGTATTTTGTAATGTGTAGGTTAGTTTTCTTACTCATGTTCATTGGTTCCTAAAGACCATGCAGTGCATTTCAATACATCAGACTCACCAAGTAAGTCTAGAAGGTCTTTGACTTTGTTGAAAGCATCTCCAACAGCTTGTCTGGTGTTGATCGCACCTTCGTACACTCCTTTGGCATTTTGATTAATCTGAAATGAGAACAAAAAAATGGATCAACATGCACACTGATAAACCGGCAGTTTCATTTGAGTGCACATGGTGTGGCGTCTTACCTCTTCAGCGAGTTTTAGATCTTTGTCTGCGTTCTTGTTCTCTTTGGTGATTTGGTTGATGCTGGCATCTGCCTGAGCCTTCAGGCCCTCCATCCCTCCCTTCAGCTGTGTGGCTGTGCTCAACACATCCGAGAAGGGTGGGAGGGAAGCAGACATTTTCTGCGAAGAGACACAGAGAGCAGCCACTTGAGCTAATTTATCAATTCATTATTTGCATGCCCTGTTTTTTTTTAGAGTGGCCTTGCGGCTCCATTCAGTCAGTGCATCTTTGTTCCAAAGACGCTCCATTCATTGAAGCCACTGAAGCGTGAGGGCAATAGACTGAAAAAGAAGCCCTCAGTCTTTTCAAGAAAGCACTCATTCTTCCATACGCATGCTAAATTTAGGCTGTGTTTTGCCTGCTGCTAAAACTTTGCATGTTGTATTGGGGAACTCTGCTTAAAGACACAGTGGCAATATCCCAAAGAAGATATTGAATCTACACCAATTAGCCAAAACAGTAAAATGGCCTCCCATTTCTACATTCATTGTCCATTTTATCAACTCTACTTACCATATGTGCACTTTGTAGTTTTACAATAACAGACCGTAGTTCATCTCTTGCTTTGCGTACTTTGTTGGCCACCTTTCACCCTGGTCTTCAATGGTCAGGACCAGCAGAGGACCACCACAGAGCTATGATCTGGGTGGTGGATCATTCTCAGTGTTGCAGAGACACTGAAGCGGTGGTGGTGGTGTGTAAGTGTCTGTAGCACTGTTCATACAGACACAGCAGTGCTGATGGTGGTTTTAAACATGTGTAGACTCACTGGCCACTCTTGACTCTATTAGGAAGTCAGAGACATTTTTGTTTTTGTTTGTATTAGTCACTGTGTTAGGACACTTGCTCAGGTGATAGGTGCTGTGTCTGATCCACTCCCCACTCCCATACAGGGAGAACAACAGGTGATTGTCACTGCAGTGCTAAGAATGATCCACCACTCTAGTAATTCTATCCCAGCAGTGGTCTGTTGGGAGTCCTGATCATTGAAAAACAGGGTGAAATGGGGCTAAAAAGACATGCAAAGCAACAAATGGTCCACAGTCTGTAATTGTAGGACTGCCAAGTGCACATATATGGTAAGTGGAGCTGATAAAATGGAGAGAGGGCATAGAAAAAAAGAGTTTATGGTAATGTTATGGCTTAAGATGATGTGTGCATGGAAAGTTATTAAAAGTGCTACCTAAAACACAATATTCAGTTTTTCATACCTCCACTTTGCTCAGAGTGCTGTTTAGCTTGTCCAGGGTGTCCAGGGCATCCTTGAAGTTGCTCTGGTCGCTGAGAATGTCTTGAGTCTTTTCATTGTTGGCCAAAGCCTGCTGAATGGTGGCACTGATGATAGGCAGTTTACTTAAGGCCTCATCAGCCAAAGTTTTACTACTATCGATCTGGCCTTCAAATCCTAAACAAACAAAAATAAGATCAGCTGTTCATGAAAACAACTCCTACAAAAAAAAAAAAAAGTAAAACAGTAAAAACAGAATATTTTATGATGGTTGTATTGAGACTGTGACTTCAGTGTATTTAGAGGAGTTTATTTGTACTGGAAATTATCCTCTCACAGTAGAAATTTTATTGCGTTAAGGAAGATTTTGGGAGTGCTGGGCTAGGTTTTGATTGTATTGGGAAGAGTTTTAATGTGCCTTAAGCAGTGGCTGCCTTTACAATTGGTGTAGGTGGCTACTTCCGTAACCTCAAAACGTAGGACATTGCAGCCCAAAAAAGGAGGACATTATCCAGGAAAAATGGGTAATTTTTAATCTCGGTTTGTTGACGGTAAGGGGATAAATGTCTGTGGTCCATATTTGCACACCCTTCTGTAAGGTTTATGTAGATTTGCAGCTTTGCCTTCACACTTATTTGTTAATAATTATTCTTATTTCTCCATGCTGTGCTCCTCACTGAAAACACAAGGACCAGGGCGAAGCTTCTGCAATAGTCGGTAGGCAAGCTACTATGTCACATATCGCTGTTAAACCAATAAAATATAACAATATCAGAAACATCTGACCACCACCTCCTGAAATGTCTGAGCAATGAGATTAAATCATTTTTAAGTGTTTTTAGGTGTAACAATATAATCCTGACAGTCAAGACATATAAAGTGACTAGATGTAAATTGTGACCCAAACCCTGTCCTCACCTTTGAGTTTTTCCAGAGCCTCGTTCACACCGTCCAGTTTGCCAAAAAGCTTTGCAGCTTTGTCCGCTTCGGCTTTGGCTGCATTAGCCCTAGCAAGCAACCTGTCCTGCACCTTAGAAACAAAGCAGAATGGGTTACATTGTGCACAGTATTACTTATGGTTTAATACAGGCTATTCAATTGTGGTACTGAGCAATCTGTAATATATTTGCTGTACTAAAATCATACAATGTCATGAAAGTATCATCAGAGATTAAGGAATCATGTTAACTTGAAACACTAGCATGTGTGACAGCAGTGCTACAGCCGGTATCTATTGTTGTTATGGCCTGTGCTCCCACCCTCGGTCCAATCGCAGTAAAGGTCACACAACACAGGTTGCTAGGTATGACAAAACCATGTGTTTTACTGAAATGATGCACGATTTTCTGTGTAAATAGCTTGATAACAGCATATATTTTTTAGCTTTAACAGTCCAAAATTCTTGAACTCATCTTTGTGCAAGTTTGTGTGCAGTTGTGCAGTTTTTCTCATACTGGCAACCTGCATCAGCTTTGCTGCTGGGGAGGAATAACTCTCCACTGTTTTGAATGTAGAGTGCAAAGCTCATTTCAACCAGTTGCTGCCAGTATTACCGACTGCTCCTTTAAAACTCATGTGGCCAATATGTTTGTGTAGGTGAGTTTGATCAATACCTGTTGAGCACTTGTAATCTTATTCAGCAGGTCTCCTGCCTCTTTCCGGTCAGCTGTAACATCCTTCTGCAGCGCCTCATATCCTGACACATTACCGTTTAATGAATCCTTCAGAGTGTCCAATCTGGTAACCAGTCCGGTAATATCCGTCTGTAGAGTCAGAAAGCATGATAACTCATAATCAGCTCATTAATGGTTCAAATGCACATAAACACACACACCAGAATCTGAGCGCACACACACACACAGCTCCACATCTACTGGGACCTGCTCCAGATTTCTGACTCTCTCATTATTATGATTCAGCTGATTCTCACATTTCTTTTAATATTTCTCTTCTTAATTGCACTTCATTTCAGAGTTGTGTTATAATACACTATATTTCCAAAAGCGTGTGGATTTCTGTTCATCTGACTACACTTGTCAAGTTATTAATCAAATTAATCATATTCAAAGGCGCCTTTGCAGCAATAATACCCTGAACTTCTATAGGAAAAATATAGATACTGAAATATTTGAGGATTTGTCTGAACTCGATTTGGAGAATCTAAGTAAGGTCAGGTACAGATATTTGATGATAAGCTTTGAAACACAAACACTACAGACAAAGCTCCATCACTCCAGAAATCACAGTTCTACTTTTCCACATTCTAGTGTTGAGGGAGCTTTATACATCTAAGCCAGGGGGGCTGAGGGGGAGGGTGAAGTTACTTTTTTAGACTTTTTAGAGTCAGGACAGAGTCATCGATTAATCACAGTTTACAGCAGGGCTAGAACAGTTTATTTGAGGTTCTGTGCTCTTTCTGGAGCTTCTTTAGCCTAACACATACACAAAGAACCTACTATTCTTTTGTTCTAGCTACTGGAAACTAATTTATGCTGGTGACAACATACCAAATAATTCCTAATTAGGTTTGCAAAAATGAAAACAGAGGTAGTGTCTCAGTCACATCTCCAGGGATCTGCAGATTATGGGCTCAAATGAGTCACTTGCGTCACTTGGTGGCTGCAAGTAGTTTGGTGTGTTCTCCCTGTGTACACGTGGGTTTCCTCCGGGTGCTCCGGTTTCCTCCCACAGTCCAAAAACACACGCTGGTAGGTGGACTGGCGACACAAAAGTGTCCATAGGTGTGAGTGTGTGAATGAATGTGTGTGTGTATGTGTCGCCATGTGAAGTACTGGCTCCCCCTCCATGGTGTGTTCCTGCCTTGCGTCCAGTGATTCTGGGTAGGCTCCAGACACACCGTGACCCTGAACTAGATAAGTGGTTACAGATAATGAATGAATAAACATGAAAACGTGTGTGGAACAGGGCCATCTTTGCTGTGGGTTATGTGCAGCAGTAGCAATTACTTGCTGCCTGAGCTCATCTGGGCTCACAGGCTTCAATACCCAACAGAATAGAAAATCACCTGCTTTAGGTCATAACTGACATTGACCTTGCAACACTTAGGCTGATGTCCATTTTTTGAACGGTTTTGTCCTCAGTGTGTGCACCTTAATGTTGCTGAATTAGTGGTTAAAAAAGCGTCAGCACATTTTATAAATACAGTGTAAATGATTTTTGATTTTATCAAATCATTAATGTCATAATCAATATTATTTAAATCTCACTGTATATGCTGCATTACAGGTTATTGAATGTTTACACCCCACACAGTCAATATAGGACCTTTGTATCACTTCATAATACCTTCACACTCACTGTCATCATTATCACTCATAACTCAGTACCTGAGGAGCGGGAAGGTTCTTCTCCAGGTCAGATATTTTTTTCAGAGTGTCCAGTGCCACTTTGCTTTCTGCCTGAGCATTATTCTTTACAAGAGCAGCCTGCTTCTCCATGCTATCCACTAGAGATATGTCTTCCTGATACCTGCCACAAAAACAGCAAGGTATTACACCATCTATTATTCATGTTTGTTCATGTAAATAACAATGTAAACAAATGTAGAAATTGGAAATAAATGCTATTTAGGTTAGCATTTAATGGAGCACTATGTAATATTTCGTAGATTTGCTCTTGGTTTCCCCCTACAGTTGCAGAGTGTAATACATTTTTCATCACTGTCAGAGGGAGCAGGGTGGGGGCTGGTTTCCTACCCTCCTTCAGAAGTTACATACTGCAGTTTCTGCAGTGCTGAGCCTGGAGATTCTCCATATCCAATATCAGTGGAGTATTACAATGATTTTGAAGCTGTAATATTATAGTAGATATACTGTTTCTATAACATTGACTAATAATTCTCATTGCCTAAATTTTCCAATATTGCCTTTAAAAAAAATATATATATATATATATATATATATATATTTCTGTCAATACGAATATGATTCAGAGTTTTCAATTGAAAACTGAAATTGAAAAGTCCATTACTTTAAGTGTCCTGACACTGAACAATTTTGACTCTGGTGCAGACTGCTGAGGGTATGATTAGAGGGCCTGGTGTTGCCTGAGTCACTCACTGGTTTTTGAGGCCCTTTATCTGCTGTTTGACTTTGTTTTCACCATTGACGATCTTGCCCACAAGAGCCAATGCTTTCTCGGCCTCTGAGAGAGAGCTATGGGCTGTCTTTTCCACAGTTGCTGCCTCAGTCTGGTGCCTAGAAAGAAAAACACAGTGATGTCAGCCATGTACATAAGGTCAAATTAAGCTGTGGGTCTTTCTGTCAGAAAAAAAAGAAACGCTAATCCTGTTTGATCCTTTTTATTTAAAAGAAATTGCAAAAACCAAGGTGTTAGCCAAATACAAAGCAGCACACATAAAAAACAATATACAAACAGAAACAAACATATATATGAAGGACTAAAATGGAACTGAGTGAAAAAACATTTGTTTTTATTCTCTAAAATATTTGAGAAGTAAAATTATACATATTTGAAAATAATTGGCAAAGTACACATTCATTAATGTAATTCTCCAATAAACCTGAATGTGCTTGAGTAAACTGTCATTGTCCAATCAAAAACATGTATCTTCAAAACAGAAACTTTATAGGAAAAGGAAAAATCCTTCCTAAAACTTTAAAAACTTTTAATGGAAGTTTCAAAGGAAGTTTCAATGTATTAAAATAATGTATTACAACTATTTGACACACATTTGACCCAAGCATAAAAAAACTGGTGCTTCACTTACTGGTCAGCGAGATCCATGGCTTTTTGAACCAAAATATTCATGTAAATATCACCGGCATCACTTAAGGGGAACTCCTGAAATACAATTGCATCATCTTCAATTTCTTAGATCTCTACATCAATAAGGGCATAAAAGAAGCTGGTAGCTTAACCAGAGAACTATATATTCAAAAAACTTACAACTTGGTCTATATCCTGCGAGGCCTTTAGCAAAGTCTGTCTGATGTCACGGATGAGTTTCTGTATATCAGTCACTTCTTTGGTGTACTGCTGATCCTGCTGCACAATGTTGTCTATGGTCTTAGAGACATCCTGTATTCTGCCCTTCTGCCTCGCCTGGGTATCGCTGAGGGCTGACAGTTTACTGTAAAGAAGCCTCTCTGCGTCTAAATAACAGAAGAGTGATAATTAAATGAGTATATTGCTAGTATTTTTTATTTGTATCTATTTCTTAGTTTTGTTACTGGATGTAATTTAAAGATTAGTTTTTGGTGGTGAAATCTGATCTGATTTGTGTCTGTAGGTCTGTTTTTTAAATGTCATGAATCTCATGCTTTCAGAGCCCACATTAGCAAGTGTGTCAGAGAACACATATTAACGTGGTTTGTGTGTGAGTATTAAGATTGGGGCGTGCAGTTTGCACAGTGCTAATTGGTGGGTATAAGCTACCATTACTTTGAAACTCCAGTATAAATCTAAATAAGCAACACATGTGTTAAAGGACTACATCTGGTGTAAGGACAAAAAAAGATTGATTTTAAACTAGGTGCCTTGTATTGAACTGAGCACTGTTTCTGAATTTGAGAACTGGAGCTCCCCCTTCTCTTCTCAGCTTTCAAGTGATTCAGCTCATAAATGACTTGATAATTAGATACAAATATGACTCAGCTGAGAAAGCATGTCTCTGTAGCTGGACTTGGGTACAATAATTAGCAAAATGTGATTAGTGTTTACTTACATTTATTCAAGCACAGGAAATTGGCTTTCCTGAGAATTCTTAAATCCTAATACTTCTATGACTACTCACGTTTATTAGTGAATTCCATGTTAGCTGTTCACATTCAGTTACCAAATCCTTTTAGCATACTCTTCCCACTTTTGATGATTGCTTTGCATGTAAGACAATGAGGAACTAGCTTACCACTGAGAGTGGCTGCTCTCTCCTGCATGGACTGCACCATTTCTTCAGAAGCTTTGAGTGTTTTCTCCACTGCACCTCCAGTCCCCAGTCTGTTAAAAAGACCCTCCAGCTCCAGGAGTTTCTGTGCATACTTCTCCATCTGTCCATCACAACAACACCAATAAACAGCCATTAGTCCTTCTGCTCAATTCTCTTCTGTGAAACAAATTAATACTAGTTTGCCAATGTTCTTTTGTGTGTGTGTGTGTGTGTGTGTGTGTGTGTGTGTGTTTTAAAAGTTAAGGTTAAATAAGGAGATTCCATTTTAGGGGAATCTGGTTTGACGTCTACTCCTGGGGAGATTCTTTTGCAGATTAGTGTCAATGCTGTTCGCTGATTTCTGGCCTAATGCCACATTTAATTCCGCCCACACATCACATCCAGAGCACAAAATCATCTCCTCAGCAACCTAGAGTTACATCACCCTCAACAGGAAAAAATAAAACACTTCTACTACAGACTGAAAACTCCTCACTGGGAAAGACACAGCTTAGTTTCTTATCTATGGTAGCAAAGCATGGAAATTTTCTGCTATGCTATGTTATGTTTAGGGTTTTTTTTACATTCAAATATGCAAGTTTTAATTTGCATGTTAATCTCATTAACTACATTTATATGTATATTTAGTGTCATAAAAATAGGGTATTCTACCAGACACTGATAATTAATTAAATTATAATATTTATTTCAGCAAAAGAAAATGACATGAAGTAACATGTCAGTTATATATTACTATATCCACATTTTAGACAAGCAATAGTTAAACTACTCACTGCAAAGTCTGTAACTGCAGTATTCAGTTATAAAATGTCCAGAAATGCATCACTAAAATGCTCCCATTTAATTCAAGATTAGTATATTGTCACACGCTGATTAAACACTCAGACCATGTTTATCAAGCAGTGTTAAAGAAAATGACTAAGTGTTAAAGTCAAAGCGGCGCTAAGCAAAATGACAACTATTCCATTTGTCTTAAATGACTGGTGGCACTGCCCAGAAAGCTAATTCTTTAGACAGGTGAGTGGATGAGCTGCTGTTAACATCACGGCGAGACATGTCACAAATTAGTGAGCTGCAGGTAGAGGCAGACTCTCACTAATCCCCCTTGTCACACTGCATCTCGCCTGCCTAAATATCACAGCCTCTGGTGCTGGCTAAACCTCATTTCCTACTAGGCCTGTCTGTGAATGGGTCATTACTCTTGCAGGACACAGAGGATGTGGGATACTGTAACATACAAATACAAATTGGGGCAAATTGCCAGAAGTGTAAGAGTGCATTAGTGTAGTCTAAAAGGATGTGAATCTGCAAAGAAGCTGTTAATAATAAAAGGAAATAGACAAAACATTGCAAAAGAATAGTGCCTCTTAGTCCATATATTAATATTGTTAAATATTTTTGGGTTTTTATTTGATCTGAAATATGGAGCTTGACCTAAGATGCCTTTAGAGGTTGTAATAAAATCATGAATTTCCCGCACCTTGTTTTTAACAGGGTTGAAGCAGGATGGACATGCGGATCTCTCACATTTGCGGCCCTCAAAACCTTCTTTACATTTGCACTGTCCCTGATCACTGCAGGACCTCGACTCTGACCCCTGCAGGTTACAGTTACAAGCTGCAGATAGAGACAAACAATAAGCCATTTTTTAACACCTACACATTGCAATGCCTTGAATCAAGCTCTAACGTATGCTGCAGTATCTGGGTAGTCACTGACTGATGAGATTCATTCATATGTTATTTGGATTTGGCCACATTACCCTGGCAGGTGTCTGTGGGTTTGCTGTGGTAGAATCTTTCCACACAGTTCTCACAGAAGAAGCCTATCGTGTTGTTCAGACATTTTAAACACTCTCCTGTGAAGCGGTCACAGTTGCCCACGGCATTGGGGTCTATGTGTCCATTACACTGACAGCGTTGGCATGGTTGCCTAGGGCCATTTTCTCCTTGGGGGTCGCCATAGAAACCGTCGTCACACTTTTGGCAGCGAGAGCCTGTTATAAGCGCAAGAAAATAAACATTGCAGCATATTCACACTGACTCAGCCTTCATTTAAATAATCTTTATTAATACATGTATTAAACAAAGCAATAGAGTTGTTTCTTTACTTATAAATCTGGAATGACATTTTTATCTACACGTTACTCACCTGTGGTCCCTTCAGGGCATTTGCAAATCACATCCAAGGTCCCTGGTGTAATCAAGCAGGAATAGCCTTGGGGGCAGGGACACCTCAAGCATGTGCCAGGTTGCCGAGGATTGTCATAGTAGCCAGTGGGACAGGGCTGTCCTTTAGGTGTCTCATCAGCTGGGTAACAATCTCCTGTAAAGCGCATGCACAGAAGAAAATCTTAACAAAAATTGTTTCTTCATGTAGGGTTATGTAGGGTTTTTGGTATTTAATGTGAAGCAATAAAAGGAATACATATGTAATATAGTAATATAACGAATGAAAATGAATGCACTATTATTCAAACATTTGGAATCGTTTAATAATCTTTCTTGTACCTAATAGTAAAATATAATATAAACTGGAATATTAAATGTTACTGAAGTAGTGAAGGTGTACATACAAATAATGTTGAAAGTATTTTTTGTGTGATTTTAATTCATAATACAAACATAATCCCACTCTTTTGTCATTTGATATTCAACAAAGAATAACCTAGAATTGTGAACAATGTGATTTCTATCAAGAAACAAAGTGCTGCAAAAGCATTGTTCTGTTCCTGGGGATAATATTGTATCCAAAAGTAGGTGTGAGTTTTGGTTTAGATGATTTACAGATTGGAATTTTGATGTTAATAAAATTAATAACATTTTATTCAACAGAAGCCATGTGTTTGTGTGTGTGTTTTCTCAGCTGAATTGCTGAGCAGTTTACCAGTTTCCGGATCACAGCTTCCTCCCCGACAGGTACATGGCTCACAGGGGCTCTGTTGACCTTGACCAGGGAAACGTCTCTTATACCCTACAGCACACAACTCACAAAACTCGCCCTCATAACCTGCTGGGCAGCGGCATTTCTTCACCCAATCTGCAGGAATGCCAGGACCCAGCCGAGCCGAAACCAATGTCACATTGTCCAGATAACCACGTCCTGAGATTAAGATATTGGAACACAAAATGTAGATTTAGATCACTTAGATTCATGAAGCAAATCATGTCAGGAACGTTACAAGTGGGCTATCGGCAGCAGTTAGTCACAAATATTTTTAAGTTGCTGTACTTGTGACTTGTGTCAGAGACATTGTGTACAGCTGTAACATCTACATAATAGCAAATATATTATCAATATCATTTATTGGTAGTGAAGGTTTTACCAATAGTCATTCATTCAGTGACTGTAACCGCTTATTCAATTCAGGGTCGCAGTGGGTCCAGAGCAGGAACACACCCTGGAGAGGGCGCCAGTCCTTCGCAGGGCGACACACACTCACACATTCACTCACAACCACGGACACTTTTGAGTCGCCAATCCACCTACCAACGTGTTTCTGGACCGTGGGAAGAAACTGGAGCAACCGGAGGAAACCCACACATACACGGGCTCGAATCTACAACCCCAGGACCCTGGAGCTGTGTGACAGAGACACCACCTGCAGCGCCTTCGTACCCCTTTTTTAAAAAATATTATTTACCCAAACTCTGATACTGCTATAAGTAATATGTCACATACATTGTGAAAACACTCATCTCTGAACCATACCTCTGAAATTAAATTTGAGCGTAGCTTGTTAAGCATACTTACCATCTTCCCCAAATGTGGCCCGAATCTTGATGGCTGTAAGGTTGCTCAGCAGTGTCTGAAACTCTATAGTTGAGAGCTGAGGCTTCCATTTGCTGCCAGGCTGTTCATCCAACCTATGGAATAAATAACAGTATATACATTTATTAATAAAACTGTAGATCAGAAAGTCTTAAATCGGGGTGGGCAATATGGGCCTAAATTTATATCACGATATTTCAGGGTATTTTGGTGATAACGATATTCTTGGCAATACGAACAAAATACTGAAAAATACTTGTATTAATTTTAAAAACAGACTATTGCAACTAATCATATCATGTTATAATAATATGAATTAAATAATTAAAAATATTTAATATATATTAATAATATTAAAGGCTTCTTTCATTTATAATATAATACCATGGTTTAGAGTACATCTGATATTTTATTAAAAAAAAAAAAAAAAACACCTCCACAAGCCACTCAACTTTTCTGGAGCAAATTCCTCCACCTCAGAGCCACTTTCCACTTCACTGTGGCTAAACGACTCATGTAAAGAATGTATGCCCTATTAGGGGTAACTGCATGACGTCATTACATAAATAGTCTGAATATCACTAATATCAAGATTATTTTTTTTTGCGTTTTTAATAATTATGACAATACTATTGACAACAATACTATATGGCACTGCCCTAGTCTTAAACATCATGTACAATCATTGGTCACATTTTGAGGTCCAAAACACTTAAGTGTCCACTACTATATCTACTCCTTTTTAGAACAAAATTAATAATCTTACTTTTACTGTATTTATGTTTTTGTATTAATTGTAATTATGTATAATTTTATACAAGTAACACACATAATTTTAATAATAATAATAATCTTAGTTGCCCAAGACTTTGCACAGTACTGCACATTCATTCGTTCATTGTTTGTAAGCGCGTATCGAGTTCAGGGTCGCGGTAGGTCCAGAAACTACCTGGAATCATTGGGCACAAGGGGGGAATACACCCTGGAGGGGGCGCCAGGCCTTCACAGGGCAACACACATGCACACACACATCCACTGACACTTTTGAGTTCCCAATCCACCTACCAACTTGGACGTGGGAGGAAACCGGAGCACCCGGAGGAAATACATGCAGTCACTGGGAGAACACACCAAACTCCTCACAGACAGTCACTCGGAACGGGACATGAACCCACAACCTCCAGGTCCCTGGAGCTGTGTGACTGCGACACTACCTGCTGCGCCACTGTGCTGCCCACTACTGCATATTTAGATGTTTATTTTAAGTGCTAAAAATAAAAATAGCTCATTTCAAGCTCATATATTACATGCCCTTTGGCAGGGGTTAGAAAATAAATTCCTTTTGTGTATTGCACCGTATTATCAACACCTTGTGTAACACTTTGGATTTCAGCCCAGACACTTTCATATTTCCACAGTGCCATCAGTGCCATGTCAGTACTTGTTTTTATTTATATATATTTTTTATATTTCTTTAAAGTTCTTTAAAAGCTTCACTCATGTGACAGACCAGGTTCTGCAAGAACTACACGAGCCAAGACCTTGGATCTTACAGACACACCGCACCCTCTGAACTTCACATAAATATATATTTCTAAGAAGCTCCCTGCAGTTAAACACAAAGCAAGAGGTAGGTAGGTGTGGTGCTGCTGATTTTCCCTGTATGGTAGGATCTTCTATAATTTATATGCAGTGAGGCCCAGAGAGCATGCAATAGAGTTTGCAAAGTTAGAAAAGACATAAAATGGAATCCTAGTTGAATGATTGATATTAACACTTTGATTTTCATGACTCATAAATTTAGTATGTGAAAAACTGGTATTTTAGCTTAGTTTCCATATATGGTCAGTGTACACTAAGGAGTGCAATATAAGTTTTAAAAATTAACCAATAATTACATTTATTTTCAATGAAATGCCTTCCTAAAACTTAGATTACTTGAATAATTCTGAAAATATTATTATTATTATGCCACTGTTAATAACTACCTGAATGTGTAGGTGATTTTCTTTCCACATGGTATGATGGTCCTGAGATCTCCCAGGGAGGCAGACACCTTCAGTCCTGCTCCCTCTAACACAACATCTGAGGTTGAGGGATAGCGGACACCTCTGTCCAGGCGCAGAGAGAAGGAGAAGGGCTGGCCGTAGCTAAGAATCTGGTTTCTTAGGAATCGGGCTGAGCACAACACAACACAGAGAATGTCAGATAGGCAACAACGAACTATTTTTTTTATTCACATACCTGACGTGGGGACAGCAAATATGTGTGATCTGCAGAATTATGGACCAGGTGTGTACAAAGGTATCCATTTGGTAGTAAATCACGTAGGGCTGGACGATACTGCCAAAATTTATATCTTGATATATTTCTTAATTTTGGCCGATACCAATATGAACAATATAAAGCCACAGAAAACTGCCCAGAGCAAACAAGAAACATGGCATCACCATCAAATATTATTCTCTTGGCTTTGTCAATATTAATATATATAAAAAAAAAACTTTATAATGATGTCTGAAACTTGCCGTGTAATGTATATTGAAACTATACTGTATATTGAAATATTGAAAATTAGTTTAAAAATCATATAATTGTTATTTAAACATTTGACATTGTGATATATATGGTTCCTGAATTATTGTCCAGCCATATTTTCAACTGCATCAACTGAACTTTCTGATGTATTTTTATCTGTTTTAATAGCATTCAATAAAACATTCATAAGCAAAGTGTATGAGTCATTGCCTTAATAACTATGAATCTAAATGAGAGGTCAGGAATGTACACCCTATTCTCACCTGGAGCTGTGAGGTAAACAGGTAGCACATCTTTAGAGATGACCTCAATGTCTTGGTGCAGAGGGGACCAACGGAAATGCACCTGAGAAGGATTCACATTCTGAGCAGTGACCACTCGCCATCCATCTGTCCCTGTGACAAAGTTTTCACTCAATCACTGCAATGTTTTCCAAATGTTTTGTAACTTTTTATCCATATAAAACAACGTCAGACTCACCCTGATCAAACACTGAAGTGATGTTGTAAACTGAGTAACCTCTTGCAGGTGTGCATTCACTTGAATGGCCGTTACAGAAGCAAGTGTTTTGTCTATAGACAAAATGGAGTACTCAATTAAGCGTTTTTTTTTTGTTTTGTTTTGTTCAATATATCTGCACTTATCCACAGTGCAGAAGTCAATATTCATAACATTCCTTGCTCACCTTTGTGGCTCACATCTTTGGGCCGTGATTGGAGCTCCGTTAGAACACTGGTCACACCTGGACCCCTGCACACCCAGCTTACACACACACTGGCCCCGGCTGTTACATCCTGGACCAACAGAGCCTAAATAAAGCAAAATAATACATTATAAGGGAAAGGGGGTGTGGGGGGTGGGTAAATCAAACATCCTCAAGGTGTACAAATTTTGCTTATATTCCCCAACTACTGAGATATTGTAACTGTAACATAAATGATTTATAGGTTCCTTGTAAAAATGTTTTTATTATGTGGTCAGAGTAATGAATGGTGATTAAACACTTTTTGGTTAAATTTCTCTTTAAGAACTGTAAAATACTTTACTTAATACAAGCTGTCCGATGGCTGATTCATCTCATTAGGGTATAACATATTTGCCATTTTTCCTTCTCCTGTAAAGTTACCTTTTGCAGATACAAGGTTTTTAATCCAACAGTGACCACATATTCTATCCATTCCAGTGGGGTATTGATGGATATTCAAGTTGTGATCCTTCACCAACAGACCCCTCACCTGCAGTGTTGCAGTAGCAGGGCATACAGCGTTCTCCTGCTCTCTGATGGTAGTAGCCCTCCTTGCAGTTCTCGCAGTGTCTACCTTCAGTGTTGTCCTGGCAGTTCTCGCAACGCAGCCCCTGGGAGTCTCTTACACAGTAAAGAGCTTTACCATGACACACACAGCTTGCAGAAGCTACAAAGATAAACAGCAGTGATAACATTTCATTTAAAACAACAGCAAGAATTATATAAAGCTCCAGTGTAGTACGTGGAACAGTGAAATCTCTAAAATGAATTACACCCCTGAAACTAGAAATGAATATATGAATATATTAATATGTAATTTTCATGTCATGTAGTATTCTGTAGAGCATCACTGCATAGTCTCTATGTGCAATATACAGTATGCACGAAAGACACACCCTTTCTTATTCATGCACTCAGCTACTTTAGAGTGCATTCAGTGTAGACAAAGTCTACATATATGCCTAAGGCCACAGTGCTCAATGCCAGGCATTGGTTAGGGAAGTATTAAGCTCCTCATCATTTCATTTCTGACTTTTTAATTTATAAAAGTATACTTTAAGTACATTTTATGTGTAAGAGTTTTAAAACATAGCTACTTTACACCTACGTTTATTTTTGTACTGCAACTATACTAAAAAGTGTATAGGTATACTTTACTAGTTCTTCTATCTTACGTATAATTGAAAAGGATTATAATATGAATTAAGCCTGTTATAATACTCTCAAACCCAACCTGGTACCATGGTTAAAATGTACACAGTTTAGTAAAACACCAGTTCCTGGATTTGTTAATTGTATATGATAGACATAAAAATATCTGGCAACCCAGAATGAATAAGCAGGCTTAAAACTTTGCCTAAACCTAACCCTAACTCTAAACTTACCCTTAATATTTAACTGCAGAGTCCAGAACACTAGAACAGCAGTGTGAGTGTAATACTATCGCTGACAGAAAACACTGTTTTCATAGTTACTAAATAAGTTGGCTAAATAAGATAGAATTCATGTGTATGTTGTGAAACAGCACCACCAGTGGATGCGGGCTCACTTAGTAAACATACAATTACTACAAATTATGATGAAGCAAAGAGTCCTAAGCGAAAATAAGTGTTGTTTTAAGTGCATAACCAGGCGCTGCTGTCAGTTCACTGGAGTCAATCTTAAAGTTTAAAAATATTAATACTGTCGAAGCTAAGAGGTTTATGTTTGTTGGTGGCATCAAGTTTCTAATCTGTTCTAGGTAGTTTATATCAACCCTAATTTAAGAAATATACTGTGATATCAATTTTGCCCACATTGTACAGCCCCATCTAACATCAACATGTAATCTGAAAGCATTCACTTGAATTTCTGGATCAATAATTAATGAATTAATTAATGTATGTATGTATGTATGTATGTATGTATGTGTGTGTGTGTGTGTGTTTGTGTGTGTGTGTGTGTGTGTATGTATGTATGTATGTATGTATCTATCTATCTATCTATCTATCTATCTATCTATCTATCTATCTATCTATCTATCTATCTATCTATCTATCTATTTATTCCCGGAACAGCAGAAGCTGTTACTGCAGCAGAGGGGGCCATCTTTGGATAAATATTTTGGTTTCGGAAGAAATTTTGGATAAGAAAATGCACATAAACTCTTGGCTATAAAGTGTGTATGAGACAGGAAATTGTCGTAATATTTGAATTGAAAATAATACAACAATAAAAACTGTCCAAACAAATGTGAGTGAAAATAAGTGCTATCACAGCACTACACCACACCCTGAGGTGGGCTCCTACATTCTTCCAGGTACAAGTAATGCCCAATGTACTATTAGTCAAAGCCACAGACTATTTAGTGAGGGAGCTGAAAATGACAGAGGATCATGGGGAATCTGTAAAACATCCCGGCCCATCAAGGGTCGCCATGTTTAAAGGAAGTTAACCACAGCTGTGTCCACACAAGATCACCTCGGATTAAGAGAAACAAATTTACTTTTGTTGTTACACTGACTACATGAGACTTTAAGGTTAGGTTCGGCAATAAGTACTGGCTTTGTGGGATGAGGCAGGTTTTCTCTTGTAGTCTGTTTACCGCAGGTCTGAGCCAATCAGTGTGATCAGGTGTAATCAGCATGATGAAGTGCACACCTCATCCTCTCGAGGCAGACATGCTGTACTTACTAACACCTTCATAACACAGTGAGTCATTATTGCCCAGGTCGGGGATCAAACAGCTGTTTTCTTCAATCACCATGGCAACTCCACCACAGAAACCGTTGTAGAGAACAAATATAACAAAAACAGTTCGCTCTCTAATTCTGTCCCTGTTTAGTACCATTGTCATATTATACTAGTAGTACACATATTATCTTAGTGACTGCTCCTTTAAATGAGAAAGAGCTACATCTCACATTAAGTGCGACTGCCCAGGAGCAAGGAGCAGAAGCTCTGGTTTTTAGATATATTTGATTGGTTTTCTTTCTTATTCTATCCATTCTTTCTTTCTTAATCATTACTATTTTCACTGTTACTTCACTCTTCATGTCTGTTTAACTCAGTTTAACTTTGTGCTCTCAAATAAATGCATGTGTTGTGTTTGATGTGTTGTGATTGATGAGGACAGTTCTAAAGTCTCTGCACACTACATAAAATGCAGCACAAACTCTGAATATTTAATTTTATTCTATTTTATTAGAATAATTAGGCAACCAAAAAATGGTCTTTAATGTGCACATAAAGTTATTTATTTTGTTATTATTATTATTAGTACTAGTAGTAGTTTTAATAATTGAAGTTATACTATAACAGAATTTTGGGAGTTGGGCCACGCCCACGCTCCTCCCCCCAGGCCTATTTATACCCTTCAACCTCACGTAATCTCCATGACAATCAAGTCGCTAGTCTTGCGCTTCCTGCTTGCGTCACTGAATTGCCAACTGCTACCATGGATCTCGACCTGCTCGCCTCTGACCACGAGCTCTTGCACCTGCGACGCGGCGCCGAGGACGCCCCGCGAGGGCCTCCCTCCCCGGCTCAGTGCCCCCTGCTGGTGCCACAAATCTGGCTCCTGTCTGCACTACTGGGCCCGACCCTGCCCCGACTTCCGTTTTTTCTCGTTTGTCTCCCCTTTTACGTGCTTCTGATCTTCCTGCTCTCTCTCTCCCTGCTACTACTTCTTCCACCTACCCTGTTTTTTCCTTTTCATCCCAACCCCTTCCCTCTTCATCCCAACCCCTACCTCTCACGGGCTTGCAGTATCCCGTTCTTTATTATACCGATTCTATCTCCGCAGGTTTTGCAAGTCAACCTCTTGCTCCGGCGCCCCGAGCTCCCGACGCCACATTCTCTCTCTTCACCACTGCTCCAGCTCCTCCTCCTCCCAATGCTCGTGTCTTCAATCCACCCCTGGTGCAGCCCACCCTTCGTCAGCGGATTCTCCAAGGTGCGGACGTTGACCTGTCCTCTCTATTGCTTCCCTCAGCTTCCTGTACAGCACCCCGCTCCATTGACATGGGGGACGTGACCCTTTCATTGAAGACTTCAGAGCACAGAGCTTCTAAGCTTCTCACAACTTCCGAATTTGCACTCGCATTTTCCCTCTATCGCGACGTGGTGTGCTCCTCCTTCCCTGCCCGCAGGCAGGAATTGGACGATTGCCTCGCCATCGTCCTCCACCTCGCAGTCCGTTTTGGAGGCTCTGGTTTTTATGACTACCATCGGCTCTTCTCTGCACGGGCCGCCGCCCGCTTGCAACAGTGGAATATTCCATCCTACTGGGGTGCACTCGACTTGGAACTCTACTGCCGCATTTTTGCTGGCCGAACTGCACTTTCCTGTGGGTTGTGCGGCAACCCTTCTCATCCCACTTCTGCATGCTCCCAGGTCACCCCGGCGCCCACTCTGGGCCCTAACTTTTCTTTCATCCCTGACCAGGCCCCCAGTTCTAGTCACCAGTTCTAGCTCCCGTGATGCCCGCGGTAGACGCTTGTTCTTTCTAAATGGCTCCATGATCTGCAATAATTTCAATTTCGCTGGCTGCTTTGCATCTTCCTGCAGGTTCCTTCATGTATGCACCTACTGCGCTCAAGCCCACGCTCGGCCAAGCTGCCCCAAGTGGCCGCCTAAGTTCGGTAACAGCTGACTGATCCGTTTTCTCTCCACCCCTGTCAACGTTCCTGAGCTCGCAAGCTGCCTCTCGTACCACCCTGACCCTGCATTCGTATGTTATCTCCTTGATGGTCTATTGTTTGGTTTCTCCCCAGGTTTGGTGGTTCTGCCCGTCTCCTCGTTCCATGCCTCCAACCTTCTCTCCGCCGAATCGGAGCCTGATGTGGTTACTCCTCTTCTGGCCAAAGAAGTCTCGGAGGGTTTTATGATGGGCCCCTATTCTTCCCCCCCATTTTCTACTTTCCGAATTAACCCCATCGGCGTTGCCACTCGAAAATATTCTGGTAAGAAGCGGCTCGTCATTGACTTATCAGCCCCGCGCGGTTCTTCTGTGCCCCCAATAAACAGTCTCGTGCCCAGCTTGGAATTTTTCCTCTGCTATGCTCGGGTCGACGATGCCATATCACTGATTAAGCTCCTTGGCCGCGGCACTTGGCTGGCTAAAGCGGACGTGGTCTCCGCCTTCAAAATCATTCCCCTCCATCCTGACTTCTGGCACCTGTTTGGGGTGAAATGGCGGGGACAATTCTACTTCGCAGTTCGACTGACCTTCGGCTGTAAGAGCAGCCCCAAGATTTTTGACACACTCGCCGAGGCTCTTTCATGGATCCTTCTTAACGTCTATGATGTCCCGTATGTGGTACACCTCCTGGATGATTTCTTGGTCCTTGACTCGCCGTCCTCCCCTCCGGCCCGCTGCATCACTTCTCTCACTGCTGCTTTCCATCGCCTGGGCATTCCTTTGTCTTCCGAGAAAACCATCGGCCCCGGCTGTCATTGCTGCAGTTCTTTGGGGACATGAATGGACCGGTCGAGTTATCCTTCTCCATTCAGATAATGAATCAGTCGTTCATATTATTAATAAAGGACGCTCCAGTTCGCTCAGTCTCATGCCATTCGTCCGCCGCCTCACTTGGCACTCTGTCGTCCATCAATTTCTATTAAAAGCTGTTTACATTCCTGGTCACATTAACCCTATTGCTGACTCTCTTTCTCGTTTCCAATTTCAGTTCAAGCTATTGGCTCCACAGTCCGACCTGCATCCTACTCCCGTTCCACCATTTTCGGAACTCATCTTCCATCTTCCCACACACTCAGCAATCTGACGCTAAGATCCCAGGATTTAATCCTGAAATCTCTGGCACCAAACACCTTGTCTACTTACTGGACTGGATGGCAGTTCTTTTGACGCTTCCATCATATACACTCTATACCGTTCCCTTCTTCTGATCTACACTCTTTCACAGCATTCCTCTCATTCACTAGCTCTCAATTTTCTATTCGTTCATCCACTTTAAAAAGCTATACAGCCGCTATTAATTTATTTTTCAAACTGATTTACGGCTCTCCCCATCCGTTTACTAATCATCACCAAGTCACTCTGTTTCTTAAAGGATTAAGAAGAACTGAACCTCATCATCTACCTCAACGCATGCCAATCTCTTCTCACATTCTTTACAGCTGCCTAACTACCCTGCGATCCGGTTACGTATCACCAACTACCGATGCCACCCTCGAAGCCGTGTTCCTTTTAGCGTTTTTTGGCTTCCTCTGTTGCTCTGAATTCACAACCCCGTCTTCCATCCACCATAATTCTCTTCACCCTTGTTTATCTGACCTACTCATACTTGATACAAACACACTCGTCTTTACTATTAAACACAGTAAAACAGACCAATTTCACAATTCTTCTCAAATATTTCTCTTTAAACTCCCTTCCCCTATAAGCCCCTATGAACCTCTTACACGCTACCTCCAGCTTAGATTATCCCAAGGTGCCTCCCATTCCGATCCATTGTTTACAACCGAATTGGGTTCGGTCGCCACTCGCCACTGGTTTCAGTCCCACTTACGACAAATCCTTTCACGTAGTAATCTTAACCCATCACATTTTTACGCTCACTCTTTCAGGATCGGTGCTGCCTCTACAGCTTACCATCAAGGCCTTTCAGATCATACCATTCAGACACTAGGCCGATGGACCTCCCAAGCACATCATTTATACATCCGCACCCATATCCGTGATGTTTTCGAAGCTCACCAACGTATCGCTTCCCTGTAACTTTTGGGGGCCTGGTTCTACACACGCTCAAAACCGCGCCCCACATGAGTCCCCCCACCCCGTTCCAAACTATAGGGTGTGGACCATACTAGCAAATAATAAAAATAACCTAAGAATGTTTAAAAAGTAATCATCATTACACACTTCTCTTTCTGTTTTTGCTGCAATAACAGCTTCTACCATTTTGTGAATGAGGTACACAAGCCTTACTCATCTACTCAAGAATTAGTTAAGTCAGGGATGGATCTTGCATGATAAGTTCTGGATCACAAAAATCATAAAACACACTCCAGATCATCCCAGAAGTATTGATAGAAGTTCCATCACTCCAGAGAATGCAATTATAGCACAACACTGCTCCAAAGCCCAACGAAAACCCCACTGGCTGCACTTAGTTTTGAGCATGGTGACCGTCCAGAGTCAGTAGTTCTAGGGTGTCCATTTATTATCAGCAATGTTTATCCTTGGGAATTGCATAGGCTGTATGTGTGCAACTGAACCACTGCATCAACACAAGTTTTATTTACATTTACATTTAAGCTGTATTTTATAATTGCTATATTATAAAACAGTGAGGAAAATGGTGCAATATCACATCTCTGTGAGTGGCATATGAAACTCTAGAATTTGCATTTAATACAAGTGTGACGTTAGCGTCAGATAGGTGTAGTTAATGGCTACATTAAAGTCCTGATCTTAAGTCTGTATTAAAGGGGACATATTATACCTCTTTTTTAAAAAGTTAGTATAGGTCTATGGGCTATGCAAAACATGTTCATGAAGTTCCTTGCACAAATCACTATCACATAAAGAGATCCCCAGATCTATTCTTGCCAGTTTCAGTCCCTTTCAGAATTTGTCACTCTGTCACTTATTATGCAAATAAGCTGTTGCTGGCCACACCCCACCTAGCCCATGCATTTGTCTGATTTGTAGTAAACATAACTGTTTATTTTCCAACTTGCAGATTTTGAGTCACCTTAAATGATGCAGTAATTTTGTTCAGGAAAATTTGCTGAAAACGCAAATAACGGAAATCTAATATTAGATAATTTTCCTTAATAAATATATGACAATGTATATTATTTTTGTCTTATTGTTTATTTTTAAAACTTGTGTTTGAAAATCTAATTATGATTAAGTTCCTACTCATGAAACATAGAAAAATCTGAAGGGTTCACAAACTTTCAAGCTCCACTGTGAAATGTGGTTAATCTGTCAGACATAACATCAGTCTAAGGTTTTAGTCATAAGAGATAATGCTGAAATATAAGACAAATGCCATGAGCTCATTAGCTTACACACGAAGAGGAGCCAAGTTAAATGTCGCCTTGTTTTATTAAACTGTAATTATATTTGTCAGACTATAATAGTGGAGAGTATAATCAACTACTCTACACACATGTAACATTTGAACACGATAAAAACTAGGCCTAAAATCAGAACTCAGTTTAACATTTCAGGTACAACATTCTGGGTTTCCTCTGGGTGCTCCAGTTTCCTCCCACGGTCCAAAAACACATGTTGGTAGGTGGATTGGAGACTCAAAAGTGACCCTAGGTGTGAGTGAATGTGTGTGTGTGTGTGTGTGTGTGTGTCGCCCTGTGAAGAACTGGCGCCCCCTCCAGGGTGTGGTCCTGCTAGTGTTGTGACAATACCAAAATAACAGGAAGAAATAACAGGAAAAGTCTGTCTCTGGAGCAGACGAGCCGCGTCGAGGGAGCTGTGTCTCCTGAAGCTCTGTCTCCGGGAGCAGAGAAGCCACGGAGAGAGAGCTGTCTCTCCCGCTCATGGTGAGTTCTAACAAGCTGTGCTACCCGGTGAATCTCTTCTATATAAAGTAGCTAAGGTTTGTACAGAAAGTCGCCGATGCTAGTTGGGTTTTTAATTTTTTAAATAACTCGCTATGAGGTCTGAAATGTCACTAAATCTAGCAGCAAAATCATTAAGTGAGGGAGAGTAGTCAAAGCTCTGCTGCGCTTATTTTAAAACACTCCTTCTTAAAGTACCGGTACTCAGTATATGGGTATTGTACCGTTTTTAATGACAAAGTATTGAGATACTTTTCTAGTACCGGTATACTAGTTCCTGCCTTGTGTCCAGTGATTCAGGATAAACTCCAGACCCACCACGACCCTGAACTGGATAAGAGGTTACAGACAATGAATGAACAATTGGCTGTGTGAAAATGCCCACTGATGAGTGTGTGTGTTGCCCCAATGATTACAGTTACACTCCAGACCCACCTCAGCCCTGATCAGGATGAAGCCGTCCTAATGAACATATGAATGTACAAAATGAAGTGGGATGATTTCCTGTACACAAGCCCTGTTTGTGATTCAAAACTAAGTTGACATTACTAATGTTCTAATGGCTGAGTATTGTCAGACCATCACAATATTGTTTCAACACTGAGTGGGGACAAACTCCATAGAAATATCCTTAAATTAAAAAAAAAAAAAACATTAGATGAGCTGCTGTTCTCACACAAGCATATCCATCTTTAAACATTACATTCAACTGAGCTAAAAAAAATTGCAAAATCCAATTCCAAAAATATATATATATAAATAAGGGACTATAGTCTATCTGTTGCTCTGCATACTTTGTAATCCCACTTTTACCCTATTCTTCGATGGGCAGGACCAACCACAGTGACTTTTTTTTGACCAGCCACTGTATAAGATATATACAAACATTTTTCATTGTTTTGAAGCTAAATCACATACACGTTTCCTCTCAGACGTGAAGAAATATTACACTGGTTATCTACATTTACCTTTACAGTACAACATTAAGTAATCTTTGTTAATGTAAACGATGTAATATTAGGGTAAATCGAATACACCACAGATACCTGACAAAATAGCTCCTTTAAGATATCCATAACTTGACAAAAGAAAATAAATTTCACTCACGTCGAAATGTTCCTTCAACCGAAGACCAAAAACAAAACGCCAACAACAAGATCCAACCGTTCTTCATTTTCCACAGACACAAGTAAGGCCGTCTCTCTCTCTTCCTCTCACTCACTCAATTTGTGTGTGTGTGTGTGTGTGTGTGTGTGTGTGTGTCTCTCTCTCTCTCACGTTTGTGCTCGCCTCGCACCTCGCGCCCGCCTTTAAATACTCTCACCGTGAGCGCGCGCGCCCTCTGACCGCTCGAGGCACTTTTCTGACGGGAAATGTAGCTAGCATTTTGCATCTTTTATGCTATGTACTGATAAATCCTGGAGTTTGATATTCGTTGTGGTTTACTTCCACAAACATGCTGGGGACGATTTATTTCGAACTTTTTTAACGTATACAGTTAACTTGCTAATATTGGAGCAAATGAACTCAAATGGGCAACTAAATGTGCAGTGACAACAAGCTTTTTAATTCAGTATATTAGGGTCTTATTTCTATGTCAAATGAATAGAGAATATCTGTTTAATGAAGTGGAAATACTGTAATAACTTTTAATCTTTTAAATGTAACTATATTAAAAGTGCATAATGTAATAGCTTGCCCAGTAATGTAAGGGTGAACCTGAATATGTTATATATTACAAATAGTAGGTAAAATATATTACTACATGGGCAACAAACTAAGATTTGATTCACTGCTTGAGCAGGAAAACCACACTGCCCCAAATAATATCCTTGGGCAAAATGTCTAGAAGTCGTCAATCACTGTACTTTGATTAAAAATTGTATTCTGCTTTGTAAATGACTATATGTCAATTGCCGTGAATATAAATGTCCATGACCACTAACACATTTACATAACATTTTGCTTCCTATAAAATAATATATCTTGCAATCATTTGAATCCGGATAAATTGTCTAAGATAAGCCAACTGGACCACAAAGTCAAACTAAAGCCATAATTATTTATAGATAATTCCTTGATGAGTAGAAAGATACAAATGTTCCTCATAACACAGCCTGATCCATATGGTTTTATTGTCTGCTTCATGTTAGCACATGTGGATGGAACATTTGTAGGAACACCCAGGAGAAACATCCAAACACACAGCCAGTGCAGCAAATGTAAAGTAAATGAAAGGGCAATGTACTACACTGCTATGGCTGAAAAGTGATGTGAGCTAACTTCTGCCTGTTTTCTGAATATTCTGCTGCTGTAGATTTTGCCAATAACAGGTTGGAAAATGCACAAGTACAAATTGTTTGTGCATTGAATCATTTCCTGTGTATCACGAATGAGAAAAGTGATGCCTGTCTGTCAATACACTGTATAAGTATTGAAAATAGGAACACAATTTGCAGGTCAAATCAGCTTTTCTGAAATCTAGACTGTAATAAGGGCCTTCAGCTTTGTTTTTATGGTTATTATCGCAGGGGAGAGACACACCTAGATTTGCAAGGGGGATGCAGGCTAACAGCCAGCCAGTCTGGATAAAGACATGCCCCGCAGCAATGTGATGAATTCCGTTTGAAAAAAAAAAAAAAATCCAGAAAAATCCAGCTCCTCCAGGCAGTGATTCCTTTAATGTGTACAAGTCACACCTTGAGCGTCACACACATGGGCAAAGGACTCGAGCTGTAGGGCTGAGTCAGAGCTTTAGAACCGCACCCAAACACACATATGCTTCACTGCCACTCCTTGCTCCACTCATACACCAAGCCACACCTGAAGGAGAACTCATACACACAGTGATACACTCATGGAGTGTCCTAAGTCACGCCTGTCTACTTTTAGGGATCCTGTACATTCCACACCCTTCACTGCCAAAACAGAGAAACAGAGTAACAAAAGTGTGACTTATAAATTGAAATATCTTACTTGCTTGTGACTGGAGCCAAGTAGTTAGCCTGGTAATAAAGAAACATTTATACAGGACAAGCAAGGATATAGAAACAGCAAGGATTTCCCACAAATGTCTCAGCCAGATTGTAGTATGTCCTTGGCTTGCCAGGTTTCCAGTTGTGTTGCCAATTGAGCATAAATAGGACCAGTAAGGATGCCAGTTTGTGCACCTATGAGTGTGCAGGATCTACAGGCCCAGCTACAACATCTGTGGGCAAACGTGCCCAACTGTTTCTCATCTTGTATTCAAGCTGGGGCAGACCAACAAGACACTAGAGCCTCCTTTCACTTGTAATTGTAATCACTTACATATATTATTGTTACATTCACACATATAAAGTTTAATTCAAACCTAACAACTACTTCTTGTAGTTTTGAGTATTTTGTTTGTTTGTTTGTAAATATAATACAAAACATACCTAAAATTATATGGGACAATCTTAGAATTTCTATGCAACAATCTTGTAATGCGGTGGCACAGTAATGCAATGGGTTCAGGGTCTCTGGTCCCTGACTTGATCCTCACCTAATGTCACAGTGAGGAGTTTGTTTGTGGCCTGTGATGCATTGGCAGCTCATGCCAAATCTCTGCAATGGTTGCAATAATGAGTTGTTCATTGGATAAATTAAGAGTTAGTTATCAAGACAAACTCATTCTGGGGACTCCATTGTTCTGCTGGAGGACTTCAACGCTCACGTGGGTAATGACAGTGAGACCTGGAGGGGCGTGATTGGGAGGAATGGCCCCGCTGATCTGAATCCAATTGGTGTTTTTAATTATTAGATTTCTTTTTTAGTTTGCAGCCGAGTGTGAAGCGGTAGGGATGAGGATCAGCACCTCCAAGTCCGAGTCCATGGTACTCAGCCGGAAAAGGGTGGAGTGCTCTCTCCAGGATGGAAGTGAGATCCTGCCTCAAGTGGAGGAGTTTAAATACCTCGAGGTTTTCACGAGTGAGGGAAAGATGTGTCAGCAGTAATGCGGGCTCTGTACCGGTCCGTTGTGGTGAAGAGAGAGCTGAGCAGAAAAGCAAAGCTCTCGATGTACCGTTCGATCTACGTCCCAACCCTCACCTATGGTCACGAGCTTTGGGTAGTGACCGAAAGAACGAGATCGCGGGTACAAGCGGCTGAAATGAGTTTTCTCCGCAGGATGTCTGGACTCTCCCTTAGAGACAGGGTTAGGAGCTCGGACATCCGGGAGAGACTCGGAGTGGAGCCGCTGCTCCTCCATGTAGAGAGGAGCCAGTTGAGGTGGTCCGGATGCCTCCTGGACGCCTTCATGGTGAGGTGTTCCGGGCATGTCCAAGGGGGAGGAGGCCCCGGGGCAGACCAAGAACATGCTTGGGTTTCTTTGCTCCGACTGCTTGCCCCGCGACCCGGACCCGGATAAGCGGTGGATAATGGATGGATGGAATTATCAAGACAACTAGCATTGTACAAATTCATTAGAAAACTAACTGGACACTGTCATCTAACATTGAATGGACAATGTCATTTAACATTGTTTTATTTCTGTGGTCACTTCATGTACAAAAACCACTAGTAACCACTAAATTCATAAAGCTTAAATCATAAAGCTTCCTCTTTATCTACACACTGTACTGTATTTGTAGATAGCTATGTCCAGTAGGTCATTATAAAGGTCTTCTTTAATAAAGTTTCATTGCTCTTCAGTGACTGAACAATCTGCTGTGGTCATAGTCAAATAAATGGTAATTTAGTATTTGGAAAAGAGACCAGCTTTATCATTAGCCATATAAAATTATAGATATTTTCACTCATCAGATATCAT
Organism: Hoplias malabaricus; assembly: GCF_029633855.1. Classification (NCBI taxonomy): domain Eukaryota; kingdom Metazoa; phylum Chordata; class Actinopteri; order Characiformes; family Erythrinidae; genus Hoplias; species Hoplias malabaricus. Next base: position 19,443,734 of record NC_089808.1, read on the forward strand.
TTTATTTTAGGTGCAGGAGACCCAGAATAAACAGTACTGTGAAGTTTATGAGGAGGTAGCTAGCTTGCTAGGTGCTCTCTATACACAGAACAAAACTCAACACTGATTGGACTGTGTAAAACCTAGGCTGGTATTGCCGATGCCAAGACAGATATTGTTAATATTTAAAAATCTCCCCAATGAAAGATGCCAGGTCCAGCATGTGTTCCTGCCATTCGCCCAACGATTCCAGGTAGGCTCTGGACCTACTACAACCCTGAACGCGATGGAGTTGCTACAGAAAATGAAGGAATCAATGTCATGAGAAATATTAGATTTACTACATTTTAAATGTTTTTACAAGATTTTTGTAAGACTAAAAAGGAAGTAACTTAACACAAATATGTACAATCTCATGTCTACACTGAAGTGTTGCTTACAAGAAGGAATAATTTCTTTTAAGAAACTTAAAAGAAACAAATTATACAAAATACATGAGACATCCCCAAATCCACAAGATCATCAGACATTCCTCAAATCACATGTGGGATTCTCATGACTCCTTAGTTATAGTAATGCAAAAATATTATAAATGGTAATTTGAACAAAGAAACCTTTATGGGTGCTTTTGTAGACCAAATGACCAAATAACATTTTAAAGAAAGACCCTTATTTTCATCTATGTAAATTACTTGAAGTAGTACAGTGGTACTCAGTCTCCTAAGGCCAAAAATGTCACAATGGATCCCAGTGTGGTGTTGCCGTACTGGCTTCAAAACAGAGACAAACTCAGTCCAGTGGCACTGAGTTGAATTCAGTCATCAGTATGAGCACCTAACCAGGCCTGCTGAATCATTGATTACTAAAAGCAGTCCATTAGGAACAACGCTGATTCTATCAAATAACACTAATGCAAGTCTCGATTTGTTTCTCTTGCTCTCTCACTCACACTGCTGTAACATAACAGGCCAAATCCTGCTACTGCTGAACCCATCTTCCTTTAGGTCGTCCTCTAAACCAGGCTCACACAATCAGACCAGTTACATAGGTTTGTTTATAACTTTTAAAATTGTATTTAACAGAATTAAATCATAACTTAACATAGATGGACAAGTGTCCTCTCTCCTAAAGTTATAGATACTGGTTAGCATGTGTAATGAGAAAAAGACTGATATATATTTTCTGTTAGACATATTAGCATTTTCGTCATAGGGTCTAATGGGAAAACTGTTCGCACATTAAATTCAAATGCATTTCTCTGCTCATCTGACACAATCTGAGTGAGTTTTCATAAACAAATGAACAATTGTATTAGTTATGTTTTGTTTCAGTGTGTAAGAAAGTACAGACACAAGCCAAATATTCTTGTCTCATTCTTTTCCCCATTTACAGGCTAAATAATCTGGCCCCACTGTCCCTGAGCTTTGAGAGAACAGGATTCTTGGAGGATAATGTTTATTGTGACTGTCTGCCTAAATTAAAGTTAAATAAAGTATTTCTTGTCAAATGTGAGTGATCAGTATAGACAGATATATCCACACTGCAGTGAAGCTGAGGCCAAATCCCAAAAGCATCTGTAGAACACAATGTCATAAAATAAAGGTTACTGCAATTGCGTGTAGCACGTCGAAAATAATTTAAGTCAGGTAAAAGGTTACCCTTTTGAATTAGTGTCTAATGACTGTCTGGGTGCAGTATTATTACTTTCATCATCTATGATGTGTCTTATGTAGGGAGTATTTGGGACGTGGCCTGAGTTCCCCTCTAGTGACTGACACAGAAGAACAGAGCTCAGTTTAAAAAGATGATGTGGATAAATGGGTCAGGGATCCATACTGATATTTCTTTCATTTTAAAGTCTAAAGGGGGATTAACAATTTTGAAAGAAACAATAAAAATGCAAACATCAGGTTTTAAATTATATTAGTTGAGGTGACATCATCATAGATAGGGACAGGGGATATCCATTTTTTTTAATACTGTCATAACATATTTACATGGCATTGAGTATTACTGGGCAGTGTTGGTAAGCAAGATGTACAGGTGATGATAAACTTTAAACAGTTCTCAGCACAGCCACTATCCAGCTAGGCTTAGACAAACAAGCTCTAAGTCGAAACACCACAGCACAGACTGTGTTCCAGATAACTGAGGCTCAAATAGTTCTAGAGCAGGGGTGTCAAACCAAATCCACGGAGGGCCATGTGGGTGCAGGTGTTCTTTTCAACCACGCAAAAGCCCCACACTACTGAAAGTCAAGATATATTGATTAGATCCAATGATTAAAAACAGGTGGAATGAGGTGTGGCTTCTGTGTGGTTGGAAAGAAAACCTGCACCCACGCGGCCCTCTGTGGATCTGGTTTGACACCCCTGTTCTAGAGGCTCTAGGGAGTGTTTTTGTCTGTTCAGAGCATGCCATACAAACGACACCAAAACACACTGAAAATCAGAGAATAAAGAATGACTCAAACTGTGTAACGTAAGGATGTGATATTGAATAGAAAAAATACCATTGCCTTATCAAACCAAGTAACTGAGAATTCTCATATCAACTTCTTTTCTGCTTAATCCATTTCAGAGTTGCAGTGGCAACAGGGCGAGCAAAATAGGCATCTCTGTCCCCCCAGCTCCTTCCACCAGGTCCATCAGGGAGATCCCCAGGCCAGCTCGGAGATATAATCCTTCCAGCATCTCCTGGGTCTACCCTGGGGCCTCCTTCCAGTTGGACATGCCTGGTAAACCTCCAGTGGGTGGTGTCCAGGAGGCATCCTAATCAGATGCCCTAAGCACCTCAACTGGTTCATTCCAATGCAAAGCAGCAGCGACCCTACTCCGAGCTCCTCCCAAATCACTGAGCTCCTCACTTGATCACCACATTTCTGGCACTTGTTTCAGCAATCTTTCAGCTATTACCCAGAGCTCATGACCATAGGTGAGAGTTGGTAGGTACAGGGGTTGGACAACGGAATTGAAACAGCTGTCATTTTAGTATGGGTTTCATGGCTAAATTGGACCAGCCTGGTGGCCAATCTTCATTAATTTCACATTGTAACAGTAAGAGCAGAGTGTGAAGGTTCAATTAGCAGAGGGTAAGAGCACAGTTTTGCTCAAAATATTGCAATGCACACAACAATACGGGTGACATACCAGAGTTCAAAAGAGGACAAATTGTTGGTGCACGTCTTGCTGGCGCATCTGTGACCAAAACAGCAATTCTTTGTGATGTATCAAGAGCCACGGTATCCAGGGTAATGTCAGCATACCACCAAGAAGGACAAAACACATCCAACAGGATTAACTGTGGACGCAAGAGGAAGCTGTCTGAAAGGGATATTCGGGTGCTAACCCGGATTGTATCCAAAAAACATAAACCCACGGCTGCCCAAATCATGGCAGAATTAAATGTGCACCTCAACTCTCCTGTTTCCACCAGAACTGTCCGTCGGGAGCTCCACAGGGTCAATATAAATGGCTGGGCTGCTATAGCCAAACCTTTGGTCACTCATGCCAATGCCAAACGAAGCCAGAAGAACATCGTCCGCAAATCGCAATGATACCACCTCCTGAGGTGACAGCAGTGGCGGATGCTTGTCTTTCAAGGAGGGGGAAGCTCAATTTCGGCCTACATCATAAAATGTGTTGGTTTATTTATACATAAATTCTACCCTCCATTCCTTTTCAAGAAAATGATCTGTGACCCTGTTGTCCTAGTGACTAGTGTCCTCTCAATGGCCAGCAGAGCTAGGCTGCTTTAACGGCCTTGGCCCATGTGAAGTGTGTCGCCTGTGAATGCTTTGTGACGGTGAAGGGGCTCAGCAGCACCCGCTGGTCAGAAACTGCAATAGAAGTCAGAAAGAGTGATAGAAGTCAGTCTCCAAACACAAGCAGCTACAAAAAACCCCACCAGAAATAGAAGCTCGATTTGTCGCTAGTCGTTTTTAACAAAGAAAATGCTGCTAAGAGGTTTAAGAAATTCTCGGGTTCAACTCAGAACAGAATGAAAATGTAATGCTCCCACGGATCTTTACACCAAAGGATCGCTGATTCGCTCATTTTGCTGTCAATCAAAAAGGGACTCAGACAGATCATCCAATCATCACGCAGAAGCTGAGCGTCCGGGCCAGCCGAGCCCAGCCCACTGCCCCATAGAACCCCAGAGACGCTGAGCATCCGATGGGCGGGACAAAGCCCAGCATTTACCCAACGACTTGTCTCGTTTCGCTGCACTTCGCTGCTTCGCTATTGAACTCTGTGGACGTGAAGCTGCGGGAATGATTGAGAGGAAAGCCGCATCGTTACCAGTGATAAGAAGCTGATTCCAGTGGCAGATGCTGGTCTTTCAAGGAGGGGAAGCTCAATTTCTGCCTACATCATAAAATGTGTCGGTTTATTTATATATAAATTCTACCCTCCGTTCCTTTTTAAGAAAATGATCTGTGACCCTCTCGTACCAACAAGGCGTCTTTTCCAGGGTCTTGACTAGTGTCCTCTCAATGGCCAGCAGAGCTAGGCTGCTTAAACGGCCTTGGCCCATGTGAAATGTGTCTGTCTGTGCTCCCACGGATCTTGATGAAAAAGGGATTCAGCCTCAGACAGATCATCCAATCATCATGCAGAAGCTGAGCGTCCGGGCAAGCCGAGGCCAGCCCACTGCCCCATAGACCCCCAGAGACGCTGAGCGTCCAACGGGCGGGACAAAGCCCAGCTTTTATCCAATGGCTTGTCTCCTTTCGCTGCTTAGCTATTGAACTCTGTAGACGCTCATAGAGCCTCCGTCACTGTAACTCTGGGCTCAGAACTGCAGAAATTGCACTATGTACGGTTTGGAGGAGGGCAGGAAACCAACTATACCTCCCCATTGATTTTAGTACAGTGCTGTAAAGACGAATCACATAAGGGGGAGCCCCAGGAGGCAAAAAAAATCTTAGTCTCTTTAGAACCTTTAATCTCTTTGGGGTTCATGTGTGTAAACCTGGCTCTGACTGTCCAGTGCCTCGCCCTGCCCTTAATATCACCAGACAATGAGCTACTTTTGAAATAGTGTACTCATTTTGAGATAACATCCATTGTTTTAAATACCTTGATATATGGCATTACTGTTACCATGTACACCAGCCATTTCCAGGGATCTGGGGTTGGGGGTTCTAGTCCCACTCCGAGTGACTGTCTCTGAGGAGTTAGGTGTGCTCCAGTTTCCACCGACAGTCCAAAAAAAAAAAAAAAAACTCAAAAGTGTCCATAGATGTCACTGTGTGTGTGTGTCGCCCTCCAGGGTGTGTTCCTGTCTTGCTGGTGATTCCGGATGGGCTCCAGGCCTGCCGTGACCCTGAACTGAATAAGCGGAGCAGACAATGAATGAATGTAAGTTTCTTTCAGGCAAACAAAAGCCATTGTGTATTTAATGTCTGATTATTGAAATGTGAATCAGTTCTGTCTGGCCTGTTGAGTTAGTCATAAAAAAACTGATGCAAATATAATTACATCATCAAATGAGCACAACCACACATTTAAAGATCCTGTAATAATCACGGTTTATTATTCAAATGTTACAGTTGGACTTACAGGCAAAAATGGGTGAATAGTTGGAGTTTCTCAAGTCCATTAGTGTTTGTGAAAGGAGTGCCTTAAAAATTCATGTAAAGGAAGGAAGGTGGAAATTTTAAAACTGATTATACTCCACATGAACAACATACAGACTGTGCAACACACATATGCATACTAAAGAACAACAGATTAAAAATACTTGATACATTATAAATTAGAAATACTGTTTTATACAGGATTGTGTACATGTTGCACTTTTGTCCACAGTGGTAGGGTGAGCAGAGAGGGAGGATCTGTTCTCAACAACTTGACAACAGACTCCACAGTTAAAAACCCATATCACCACAAAAAATATGCCATTACAAGCTGTAGTTTCCAAGTCAGCACTGTCAAATGAAATGGAAAAGGCGCTGGAAAAAAGGGCAAATAAAACCAATGTGAGAAAACAAACAGAAATGCTGTGCTAAAGCATCTGTAGTGGACCCCTATATAATCTCCCTGCTTTTAAATAAGTTTAGTTAAGGTCTCAGACTGTGTGAAACTCAGTTGTATGATGCCAATATTAACAAAAAACTTAATAAATCCTTGACTCCGGTGGGCTGAGGATAACATCTGAATGTTTAAAGGCACTAAACACCATCAAAGCTGATTACCTAGCGATGTGGTTCTGATTAAATACTCTAAAGTGTTAGATTTATTGTACGTGTTTAGACTGTTTGATTTATTTATTTTTTAACAGTCGAGTTAAAGGACAAGAGAGGATTCTTCTTACGTAAGCATTAACCGTCAAGTTATTAACCACCCATTGATAATTAAAAACAATTAAAATAAATGGCGTGCTATGAGGCAACAAAACTGAGCCATGTATACAAGCAAGCATATTATACCACAGAACTTATTATTTTATATATTTATATATTATGAAGGTGGAGGTTTTAGCTGATTTTTTTTCTTGTGAAATTGAGGTGGCTGGTTGGGTTAAAAACACAAACAGAGAAGAAAAAAAAAAATAATAATAAAAAAAAAAAAAAAGAAAATCATCAGCCATTCCTGAAACATTTAAGCATATATTTACACAAATAACAAATCCTCACTCTATACCATAATAATAATAAAAAAAAAACATTCACACAAAAATATAACATTTGAAATAATTATTAGCACCAGTGTATCAGATAAAAGTCTTGCTACGCAAATGTACAAAGTTGCATAGTGTTGGATTTGCCTTGAACTAAAACAAAAATTGTTAACATGATTTGCAGTACACCTGTATATAAGCAGCAGCTTCTGAAAAACAAAAATACAAACCAAATAAACATGATATTTTAATGTTAAAAATGCACATGAAATGCATTTAGATCTTTTTTTTGTTTTGTTTTCACTGAGCTGTAAGAACCCACTGGATATGAAGACTGACACAAGTCAAGCTGAATACTGAAGTGTGTGTTACTAAGCCTCTATCTGCACAGCCATCGCAAGATGGGGCTTGTAACTGAGAGGAAGGAGAGGCAGATTGCAAAGACACAGCATAAGATTCCTTCACTGTCCGTTTTCTGAACCAATGAAAGCAGTGAACAATGTAAAGTAATGGAACTGTGTTAGACAATAGCTTAAAACACGCCTCCACAAGCAGGCCAATAAAACCCCATTGTGTCCTCTTAGTTGAGGCAGGTAGGCGGCCTCTGCCCATGCTGTGATAAACGGCAGGAGGATCTGAGCATGTACGAGCTTGGAGAGGAGGAGCAGGAGAGGAGGAGGAGGAGGAAACGGAGGTGCTGCAGTCACGTGGGATCACATTCGACTCTCAAGAAAGGCCACCTCTCGTAGCTGGCTGTAGTGTACATTTGCATGAGCTATTTAGAGTTTTCTTCTTCACGTTGTAGCATTGATTCCAAAACATAAGAGAGAAAAGAAGAAACGGGAAAAAAAGCTGCTTTCATCTTCTTTTACTTGTAAAATGTGGAAAAGGGTTTGAAATGTGTGGCTTTTCTCATGGAAACAGAAACAAAGCTAAGAACGACATCAACAACAAAAAGCAAAAAGATCTGCAATAAGCAAAAAAAAAAAAGCTGTTTTGGTAAAAGGGTGGCAAAAATCCTGCCCAAATTGTAAGATGGCGAAATGTGTGGCACAGACAAGGAGAACAGGGTGGAGATGGTTAAAGGGTAAGGGTGGGAGGAGTGAGGTTAAGGCCGCTCTAGGGACGGCGTGTTAAAGCATCCCTCTGGAAGAGTGTTCTTGATGTCGTTGAGGTTGGTGATGTCGGCTCGGATCTCACGAATCTGACGGTCATAGTCGCTGATCATGTCCTCCTGGCTCTTGGCGATGTCTGTGAGCTCCTTCAGCTTCTTATCCAGCTCACTTCCGCCCATTTGCTCCTTGGCCTTCTTTAGCGAGCTGTCAATCTGGTCCAGTTTACTGAGATCCACCTTATCAATGTTGCCTGTGTGGACAGAGGGCAGACAGTTCAGTGTCAGGTAATGAAAACATTCCTAATGCTTTAAAAGAACACTAGGTAAGAGGTGGGTAATTCATTTTTACAGCACTGTACTGAAACCCATAGGGAGGGGAAGGAGGTGGGGTAGTTTTCTACCCTTCTCCCAAAGTTACATAATACAGTTTCTGCAGTGCTGAGCCCAGAGTAGCAATAACAGAGGCTTTGTTCTCCCTATTACATGCCAGTGAAGAATCACAATGATTTTGATACAATACAAAAATCAGGGCATGTTGTCACCTAGCTGGCCAAGTAACTCGTTGATTGTGTCCAGTACGGTGCGGACAGCATCTTTGGCTTTGCGGGCATTCTCCTCCGCTGTCTTTGCGTTCTCTGATGCCTGTGTGGAAGAGTTGGGAAAATATTAGTCTGTTTAAAGGAGAAGGCATAGCAATAGCTGATGTAGATGTGTGCACCCTCCCTCCACCATCTCTCGTGCATTAACAAGTCTAATGCCCATATTTTGAAAAATTGAATTTCTTCACCCCCTAAATCTGTGCATGTAGCACCATGAGAAACTTCTGTTTGAAATGTGGGTAAACAATGGACAGCAAATGAATAGAAAGAAAAAGAGCAGTGCTGAGAAACTATTAAAGCAGATTATTGTTAAATATAGAAAATTGCTTTCCTGTTTAAATAATCATCATATTTTATTAGAGCTGGGCGATATGACCAAAAAATGTTATCACAATAATTTGTGACACTGATATTATATTAAGCTTGATATCAAATTTTGTAAACACAATCTTCATTACTATAAAATATTTACATTTTAATTATCAGAATTTATACAAAAATTTTGTAAATCATTTGGATTGCTGATCCCCCAAGTGTCCAAAGGGGTTGAGGTCAGGAGCTGGCAGGCCATTCCTTCCTCTCCACTCCCAAATTCTGGAGGTAGTTTCTGATAAATGCTGGTTTGTGGAGGTGAGCGTTGTCATCTTGGAGGATAGAGTGTGGTCCCAGACTGTGGAGATATGGGACTGCCACTGGTTGCAGAATTTCATCTCGATATCTCTCTGCATTGATATTGCCTCCAATGACGACAAGCCTCATTTTTCCAGTGAGGGAGATGCCGCCCCACACTGGCATTGGCAGGGAGGATTTGGCAAATGTTTCATGGGTGCAACCCACATCTTTACAAATGTGTAGGAAAAAAAGCCCAGCACTTTGTTCTATTTCCCAGTATTAGAAAACAGCCAAAATCTGTTTGAAAGCATCTGAAGAAGTATTGACTGAATGCCACCTACAAAACCTTTGGTATGTACTCACCATGTTAGCCATCATCATGTCATTGTCCGCTTCTGCTTTCTTCGCCCCTAGTTCCTTTTCTGCAGCTGCCAGCTGGTTCATCATGTCATTCACCTCTTGATCCAGCTTCATGGTGTCTTCAAAGGCCTTCTCTGCATCCGCCCTTGTTTTATTGGAACCCTGCCCAGCATAAGACCCGAATAGTGCACGTGAGAAAGCATAAACTCCTGGCAACGGCAGCATAAGGCATCTGGACACCTGAGCATACCTTCTGAACACTGGTGGCAATTCTCTCCGCTTCCTCTGCTTTGGACTTGGCCTCTTTAGCATCTTTATCCGCACTGCCAAGAGCCCACTCAGCCTGGCGAGTCTTCTCATTGGCTGCGTTGATGGTTGCATTGATTTCAGGGATACGCTTCATGGCCTCCTCGGCTGCAGTCTTGTTGTCGTTTACTCTCTTATCGAAGTCTACAGTAAAACACAGGAAACAAGCAGGGTAATGAATGTGATACCCCTGGGTGTGAATTCCATTTCAGTTTTGGGGGACAAAACACAACTAAATTTCTGAAGAGCAAGTCCTGAGTGGGTGCCAAAATACTGTTGTTTTGAGACTACAGACATGTTCAACCAGTAATATTAAAAATGGCCTGTAGATGACACAATATACATGGGCATAGTGGTGTGATGTCATCTTATACATATATGTCCTGAGAAAATTAACAAATCATTTTTTTGTTTTAGCTGCATTTTAAAAATCCAAACTTTAAAAAACAAAAAATTAAATAATAAAACATTAGCAAATTACAATTCATTTATAAAAGAAACCATGGTGTTGAGGAAGTGTGTATGTACATTGACAGTGATTTTAACAGTCACTTCCACATTAAAAACCATAAGCATTTGGTATGGCCTCTTTTCATAATGCACTCTCACTTATTTGCCACCTGTATTCATCTGTCTCACTTGGAAACATGTCCAGTTAAAAAGACAAAATAAGCTTCATTTCTGGATAATCTTAAATGCATTTTAATATTTGAATTCCCACATTTACCATTATCTAACATAAGGAAATAAATGTTGCATCCTTTTCAAAATGTAAACAATGTGCTTCCTTTTACCTCGAAGGTTGTTGAGAATGTCCTGGGCCTCCTGGAATGTGGACATCCCTTTCTTTGCTGCCTCCTCTGCCAAGGCCTTTGCTGCATCTGCGCGTGCTAGCAATTGATCCGCCGTCTGAACAGCATAAAAAAAGTGTTAAAAGTAAAGAAATAAAACACAGGAAACAGTCTAGTGGTTTGCACCACATGAATTAAAGAGATTTAAGCGAGTGACTTCTTGCATTGAAACAGGGTTATAATTATGGGAAGATGCAATATAGGGATTTAATTGCCTTGGGAAATCAAAAATGTAAAATCAGCAAACCCAAGTGATATAACTTTTTGGCTCTAGCACATACTCCATGCATCCTGTGTAATTTATTTACCACAAAGTGTGTGTTCAAAGATGAGCTTTCATAAAATACTATGACATTTAGCTCAGTCAGACTGCAGAGGGATTATCTCTCCCGTCTTTCATTACTGTTCAATATAGACCTCCTGGTCCTGCCTGGTTTTCACTCTGTCACTCTGCCAGTTTATTCATTTCCCACAGCATAAAAAAAATAAATAAAAAAAGATGTATTTGTCCTCCAACAGATAAAGGCACAAGCTTTAACATGCTCCTTGTAAGGCAACATTGGCCCATAATGTAGCTTATAATGTATGCCCAATAACATACCTCAAACCCAGGCATGAATATGTGTTAAGCTCCATACCTGCTGCTCAGTCTTCCCCTTTTCCAGTAGCTTCCGAACCTCATTCTCTTTACCCTTCAGGTCATCTTTCAGGTCATTGTACTCCTTCTCAGTCTTATCAATAAGCTTATCCAGGTCTGATGCCTCCTTCTTTATCTTACTGGCCTCATCCTAAGAGCAAAACAGTTAGATATTTATATGTTAGGTTTGATGTTATATGTTAGATATGTTTATCAGATGCATGTGACTGGTCCTCTTAGTGCAAAATCAATAACAAAAAACAATGGTAACTAATTGACTTACAACATTTTACCTAATCCATCAAAGGAGCCATCAAAACGTATCCATTCAAATTAGTGCTTGCAAACAGTTTAAACACTTTAAAATTAGTGGTGTCAGTTAATTTAAAAATATTTGCATTAATCACCACTATATCCTTTAATTAAACATGATTAATTGCAATTAAAAATGAATGTTGGTTTTCTTTTGGAAGGGGGATAAAACAAATGTGTAGAGTGGTATACACAACAAACTGGCTAGAGGAAACTTTGTTTTATTCTTATTTTAATATAAAATAATAAAATAAGAATTTCAGGGCTTTTGTGATATTTGAATTAGAATCTTTAATTTGCTGTGTGAAAGTTTCAGGGAGAGAGTTAACATCAAACACAATGAAGCTCAGACCCGAGCTTTGATTAAGAAAATCAGAGTGTGCAGCTCCCAGCATCCCAATGTAGCATACAGAAATAAATATTATCAGTAACACATTATGTATTTTGACCTAAATGCTTTATACTGTAAACATACGTCACAAAAACTTACAATGACCTCTGTATGTGCCTCTTACAATAAATATATATTAAAAAAAAAAATTATCAATCAAAATTGATCAGTTTTCATTAGAGAGAAAGTTACATACTCCAGAAGCGGCATGTCACTCACCTATCATTTCCAAAGGAAAAAATAAACAATAATAAAATATCCTCAGCAGTATGTTTTAGAAAGTCAGAGAAGCTAAAAAATACAAAGCTGTGACATATCTGAAATTATATAGAATCTTATATAGATTATATCAAATTATGTAGATTATATCCTTCTTTTTTTCCCTATAATTTCACAATAATATAAAGTATTTTCCACCACGAAGAAAACAAGCTGCTGAGCATCCGAAGTTGAAAAGATTTTAATGCATTTGCATTTTTTCAAGTGCACTTAGAGCAAGAGCCAATGGAAACATAGCTACTGAAAATACCTTACCTCTAATGACTTGACATCTAACGGCGGCAGGCTGGTCAAGTTTGCATGGATCTTCAGTGCCTTGTTTCCCGCCTCCTCCGCTTCAGCTTTCAGCTTAGTGGCTTGTTTCTCCAGGTTCTTTGCCAGATCTTTTGCCTCATTGTACCTGAGCAAACACAGCAAGAGTGTTTCAATATGCAACAGTGAAAGAGAAGGTGAACAAGCGACCTCCTCCAAGTTCATCACACGTACTTCTTGTTGAGTTCCTCAATCTCACTGTTGATTTTATTCTCGCCATCCAAGGTCTTCCTAAGCAGGTTGTAAGCCTTTGTGGACGTGTCATTGGCATCTTTTGCAGTCTTCTCTATTTGGTCGGCTTCCATCTTATGCCTAGATAGAGAACCGATCACCATTAAGTGTGTGTATATATATATATATATATATATATATATATATATATATTATTATTATTATTTTTTTTTTTAATAAATAATTTTAAATATATAAAGGCAATCATCCTCATTCTTACTTTTCTGCCAGATTTCGAGCCTCCTCGGCAAGGAGTGTCATATTGTTGGGATCACCAGTTGTTGTGGGAATTTTTATATCCTGAAAATATATGTATAATTCATGCTCTTGGTTATATTTACCAGTAAAATGCACTGGTTTGTGTTTTTGTAGTTATACAGCAGAAAGATTGACACAACCAGGAGGGGAATAAAAAGAAAATATAATATTAACAATATTTAAAACCCAGAATAAAATAAAAGAGTATCTCACCACTTTGCTTATAGCATCCTTGGCTTTATCCAGCTCTTCTCTGGCCCGGTCTATGAGTTTCTCAGCATCACTCACTCTGTTCCGGGCTTTATCTGCCAGAGTAGCAGTGTTGTCAACAGTGTTCTTGATGTTCTGCAGGCGGTTCCACTGGGTCGTCAGAGTGTTGTTGATGGTCTTAAGGCGATCTAAAAGACCTTTGTCCACTTCTACAAGATTACAAAGACAAAAAATAAATAAGGAATGAGGAGCATTAATTTCCTCAACAACATTGCCTTACAGTTCACAGGTAAGATTTAGAATTTTTTACTCCTGTGCTCCCTCTACATTGGAGTGTAATTCATTTCACAGCACTGTAGCTACATAGTGTAGTAGCAACGGCAGAGGCTCTAATCTCCCCAATACAGTTCAGTGGATCACAGTCATTTTGAAGCTGTAATTACTATCTAGTGTTGCTTTAAGTGCAAACATAAACCCCTGTGGAAATCAGAATCTTGTGTTTTTGCATTCTTAAGATTTTTCCAAAAATGTGATTTTGGGGAAAAAAAAAGAAAAAAAAAGTTGAAAAGGATATGGTTATAAGTATGATGCCCATTTCCAGGAGCACATTTTTACATAACAGAAGTCAGGTAGTCTCTGTAATGGATTGCAGAGTTAAAACAAAGACATTTTAATGCACTCAAAGTAATTATAAATATTACATATCAAAACACAGAATAACAGTTTAGGTTCAATGGCTGGATATTAAATGATCAACTTTGCAATCCTAGTCATTGAGGATAATTACATTCAAAGATTTTATCCACTCTGACAGAACTGATTCCTATGGTGTATATATGTACACACAATTTAAGAGTCGGATTAAAATCTCTATTTGCATGCATGCTCCAAGTAGTCCGATCCAAAGTGATGTGCATGCATAGGGTACCACATGCACCCAGTCCAATCAGAGTGAGTGGAGCAGCAGTATGTTAAGAGAGTATGTGAGTGGAGCAGCAGAAAGTAGAATTTTCAGCTGATGTGGGTGTTTTGTATTTTTATTTTGCACAGTGGCGCAGCAGGTAGTGTCACACAGCTCCATGGACCTGGAGGTTGTGGGTTCGATTCCAGCTCCAGGTGACTGTCTGTGAGGAGTGTGGTGTGTTCTCTCTGTGTCTGCGTGGGTTTCCTCCAGGTGACTGTCTGTGAGGAGTGTGGTGTGTTCTCTCAGTGTCTGCGTGGGTTTCCTCCGGGTGACTGTGAGGAGTGTGGTGTGTTCTCTCTGTGTCTGCGTGGGTTTCCTCCGGGTGACTGTGAGGAGTGTGGTGTGTTCTCCCTGTGTCTGCGGGGGTTTCCTCCGGGTGCTCTGGTTTCCGCCCATGCTCCAAAAACACACTTGGGTAGGAGGTTTGGCGACAAAAGTGTCCGTAGGTGTGAGTGAATGTGTGTGTGTGTGTGTGTGTGTGTGTGTGTGTGTGTGTGAGACTCAGTGAAGGACAGGTATTTTAATGATTATTGCACACCTAATTTAATCAGGTTGAAGTTGTATATGGATTAGCCTGGAGTAATCTAATCTGAATGAGGTGTATATGTGAACATGTTTTATTCTGATTGAGGTAATAGATTATTAGCAGATTATAATGCTGCATGTAAATATGGGGGGCAGCATGTAGCACATGCAGCATTTAGCACATAGCAATATATGGCACAGCATGTAGTGTTGCTGGCACACAGCTCCAGGGTCCTGAAGTTGTGTGTTCGAGCCCCGCTCCGGGTGACTGTAGGGTGACTTTCACCCAGTGTTTCCGGGTAGGCTCCGGACCCACCTGGATCCTGAACTGGATAAGCGGTTACAGACAATGAATGAATGTAATGTGGCAACTGTGACGTCTGGTTCTTATCCCTGAAATATATGCTAAATAAGTTAATGCTATTATCAATGTAGTGTGGGTGTTTGCTGTAGAGTAGATGTTCTAAACTTTTTCTACTGCTTATTACTAGAAAGCATAACAGCCAGTGAGAAAACTAAGTGCGGTATTATATGTAAAATATTTTCTTGCACTTTGAGAGCTGACACTGAAAACATTGAGAAAATTTAATACTGAGCCTGAACAATCGCTTAAATGAAATCAAAGAAAATATTTGAAAAAAAGTAGAAATAATGAGCAAAGGAACTGTTGATGTTTAACACTAGAAGTGCCAAGTGTCAGCTGTTTCATCGCTTTGTTGTTAAGTTAACGGCTGTGATTTTCTTTTCTGCCAGCGGGTGTCTCCCCACACCCTGCTGTAGAGTTCTTAGCATCTTCATGGTGTCATACATCATGCTGCATTCCTGTGGTGTTGGGTTTGATTGAAAAAACAAAGTTCCCACCAGGAGGCGCAACATAAACCCCCTATGAAGTTGGGAACGTTGAAATTTTCAACTCAGCATGAATTGCCAGAGTTGTGATGTAAACGATGTTTTCAACATGGCGGAACAGTCCATCAACATTAAAACATCAAATAATCTGTACTTTATGTTGTTTTGCTAT
This sequence comes from Hoplias malabaricus, assembly GCF_029633855.1. NCBI lineage: Eukaryota > Metazoa > Chordata > Actinopteri > Characiformes > Erythrinidae > Hoplias > Hoplias malabaricus. Next base: position 19,459,319 of record NC_089808.1, read on the forward strand.
ATTTATGTTCTAAAGGCTAAAATCAACATGACATGACAGAACATCTTGAGAGCATTTTTTTAACTTCCCACACAAACCACATGAATGTGACCAAGTCAGGGAAATGAGTTTGACTTTGGCGGAAACCTCCACCCGAGTTGCACTTGAAAGCAGCATTAGTAACGCATGTGTGGTAGCCTCACTGTGTGTCGATTGGTTTGGTCTCTTTTGTGAAATATTTGCGTGAATTATATCTATTTCTGGCCAATTTACTTTCTGTCCTTATTTGACCTTTGTGATTTGTTGGGACAAATGTACACATTTTAAAAATAGGTTGGGACTCTGTCCCTGGGAATAACAGGATGTCTGATCACTATCTAAAATCATAGAAAAAAAGTAAGCACTTAAATCTCTAACAAGGTTTGGGAAAGCCTATACCTTTGCTGGCCTGAGCCTCTTTCAGCAAATCCATGATTGCTTTTTCAGCTTCTTTCAGGCGATCCTCAAAGGCCTTATCACTCACTGTATCCTGGCTGCCCAGGTTGTCGATCAGAGTCTGCAGTTCATGAAGTTTCTGTCTCTGTTGGTTGACCTGTGCAAAGAAAAAGATGCATTGGAGTACAAGCCATGTTCAAATGTCTTGTAATGTAATTATCAGAAGTACCACAGGTTAATGGATTGTCTAAACATACAAATGAGATCTTGCACATGGATGCCATGCTAAAGCTTATTCCACTAATCTGATTTTAGCATTTTCACTTGTTACACTTAAGACAGCTCTTACCTTGTCCCTCACAAGGCTGTAGCAGTTGGGGCACTGCTGGCAGCCAGGAGTGGAACGGTTGTAGAAATAATTCTCTTCACACATATTACAGCGATTGCCCACAAAACCTGGACGACACTCACAGCGGCCATCCTCTCTGCACTGAGCTGTCCGGGAGCCCTCTGGATCACAGTCGCAGGCTACGAAGGCCAGAGATTATGTTAAAAAAGGTTTTACATAAAAGGTATAAACATTAAAGTGAATTTGATAATCAATCAGTGGGTTATCATCAATTATGATTTTAATTAATTAATAATAAAAAAAAATGTTGAGTTTCAATTACAAACATTTGTTATTAAAGAAAAACTTGGTACAATTTCTGCAGTGCTGAGCCCAAAGTAACAATGACAAAGGAGCATCACAATGATTCTGAAGCAGTAATTTAAGTTACAAATATTGAATAGTGTTCCTTTAAACATTTGCCTCCTTTTCTATAATGTACAGAAGCCCTGAAGGTCAACATGAAATAAAAAAAAAAGTTTAATGTATGTTACTAAGACTAAGCCTGTTAAGTGAAGCACTCCTTTTCTTGCAAGTCACATTTCTGCTAAGTGAGCTTGAAGTATGTAAATGTGAAGTATCCAGAATGTTACACTTCACAGTCTACAAACTATTTGTTTGTTCGTTAAGTAAGGGCAGTAGCACTGTAAATCCAAGTACCCTCTATCGTAATTCATTGCTCTACTTCAAAGTTCACACTTGGATACATGACTTATACCATTAAAATTGAATGCGTGATTCAGTGACCTGAAGGTGTGGAAAGATAACACCACAACTTAATTTCTTACGTTTACATCCAGAAGCACTGAAACCGAAGAAATTGACTTCACAGCGCTCACAGTGTTGACCTGTGACCCCAGGTTGACACTCGCACTGTCCGGTCACAATGTCACACTGGCCATTTGTGGAGCCAATAGGGTTACAGTTGCACCTGAAGACCAAATAAAGAGTTAAATATATAAATTAAACACAGAAAAGCAAAGTCAACATCAATGGAGTGCTGTCTGGAAAGAGAACAGTACCGTTCACAGCCCCGGCGACTCTGAATGTTGTAGAAGCCAGGCTCACAGGCACTGCAGTCTCGGTTGGTGACATGAGGCAAACACTGGCACTGCCCGGTCACCTGCATACAGGTGGTCTGTTGGTCCACAGTCCCATGTGGAGAACAGGAGCAAGCTGGAGAGTTGAATATAAGAGAGACAGCTAAAGAAATGCCTTTCTGAACCAAACCTCTTGGTATGAGCGCTTCTGGAAATGTATTACTGCAACATTAGTCGAGAGAAAAAAAAAAAGAGAAAAGTCTAGAGAAACCTGACCATATAGGAGCACATTGTAGTTCTACAATTACAGAATGTAGTCCACCTGTTTCTCTGCATAATTTCTTCAGGTCCACAGCATAGCACGTATGATTTGAGTGGTGGATCATTCTCAGCGCTGCTGTGACACTGACATGGTGGTGATGTGTTAGTGTGTGTTGTGCTGGTACAAGTGGATCAGACACAGCAGTGCTGCTGGAGTTTTTAAACAATGTGTTCCTATGTGGCCCTAACTATTGAAGAGGAGAGTTAAATACGGATAAGAAAGCATACAGAAATTTGTAGAAGTGCTCCTGTATGGTCAGTGGAGCTGATAAAGTGGACAATGAGTGGATATATCAGGTAGGTTTTCCTAATCCAGTGATCACTCCGTGTACTAAATCAAAAGTAAATACATAAATAAATGAAATGGGGGCATAGAAAAATTTTATTTATGCTGGAACCCAGACTGCAAGTTAATGGTAAATTCCATTTATTTTTTACCCCTACCCCTGGTTTTCAAGTGTCATCCTTGGAATGCCGGCTTCCAGGCTACTAGCGCAGTGCTCTGTAGGCAGCTCTGCACCAGTCTGCAGAGCTATCAGAGGAGCTGCTGGGCAACTTCTTATAGCAGAACTTCAAGTTCCACTTTAAATGTTGCAGTTACGTCAGATTTTTGATTATAATTGATTCACCATTTAAGGGGGAACTGGAAATGAACCAGCTACCTACTGAGACGTACTAGCGTAGTGAGGTTTTTTTTTTTTTTGCATGTTATGAAGAAAAAGGGCCATAATATACATACATAATAAACTACATTAAATGGTTATCATAGTTTTTAAATATACTGACATTTGTGGGTATATGCCCCAACAAGGACTAAGAATCCTACCCCTGGGCAAAACAGAGGAATGGAATTCACCCTAATTGTGAACATTTTTAATATTAGCCCTGAGAAACAAATAGGCCAATGTCAGTTACATGTCACTTTATAATGTAGTAGACATTTAGAGATTTCGTTGCCTGGATCATGATATAAATCATTAGATCAAACGTGGGTTGCTTGAAAAAAAGTTTAAAAAATCCATGCAGTAAAGAACATTGCTGAGATTTAACAGAAATACTCAGGCAGAACATTCCCACTCTACTCACGTTTGCATTTGTCAGCTGGGTTGGTGGCCAGGGCGTTGCCATAGAAACCTTCTTTACAGCGGTCACAGAAGAATCCATTAGTGTTGTAGATGCACTTGAGGCATTCGCCTGTCTCTCGGTCGCAGTTCCCCACGGCATTAGGGTCAATGTTGTCGTTACATTTACAAGCCCGACAGGTCCTGATTGGGCCACTTGTGCCCAATGGGTCACCAAAGAAGCCGTCGTCACACAGCTCGCAGCGTTTGCCTTGCCATGGGGAAAAGCCAAAGTAAGGCAAGACTAACAACACACAAGCTCTGGAAAATAATTTGTCAAAACCTGTTTTCCCCCCTCCTTTTCACTCCCCTGTACCTGTAGTGCCTTGTGGGCAGTTGGTGCACACCACGTCTTTAGTCTTGGGCACTATTGCACAAGTGGCCCCTGAAGGACATGGGCATGGATTGCAGTCAGTTGATGTGCCTGCAGTAGCATCGCCATAGAAGCCATCCTTACACCTCTCACAGCTCTGGCCTGCTGTATTGTCCTGGCAGTCACACATTCCTTCAGAAGGAAAATAGAATGATTTGTGAGACAACGCTTCTTTTCACCATAAGGGGGCAGTCAATACATTAGAGAGGCATATTTGTAACTCTGCTACTAAGCCTGAGTCAACCCCGTGCCAATTCCTAACCTAAGCTCTAAGGCCTTCCTTTAAGTGTGCACTTTGTAGACGGCACTGACGGGTGAGCAAGAGGGGCGCGAGGGTTCAAGGGGTCAAAGAGTTGAGAGTATAAATTGGAGAGTATAATTTGAAATGGAGCTAAACATTACTGTGATTACCTAGAGGCTTGAAAGGAATGTGCTGAATGATCGTTTATTCATGTGTGGAGGCATTTTTGTGAGCCATGGAAGGGAGTGGTTTGCTCAAAGAGAACACAGCCTACTTAAATACATTATCTTGCATTATGTAAGAAAAAGACCATCAGCATTCATCAAATGGTTACAGGTGACTGACCTGTATTAGGGTCACATGTATCACTGTGGCCATTGCAGTTGCAGGGTTCACAGGGGCTGTAGTGGCCCAGCTCAGGTCTGCTCCTCCTGTATCCAAAAGCACACTGGCCACAGTGCTGACCAATGTAGCCTTGAGGACACACGCATTTCTCCACCCAACGTGCTGGAGTTCCGGGACCACGGCGAGCAGTAACCAAAGACACGTTATCCAAGTAACCAGCACCTATACTCACACAACAGAGAACATAGGGTTAAACCAGAGACCAAACACAAAAAGAAAATTTGGTGCATCTGATACCAACTGGGTTTGATTATAACACAATATTTAAAATGTGATTAGTTTCTTTCTTATGCTTTTATCTCCTTCATAACTACCACGGTGTAGCATAAAAATGTAGCCTCTGCTGTGTTTACTCTGCATCTGTGATAAAAACAAATTTTCATATGCACTTCATGTGAACCCAGTACTGAAAAAGTTACTCAATTACTGAAAGTAAAAAACAGAAGTACTGTCATTCAATTAAAAAATGTTAATTAAAAAAAAATAACCACATGACTTGCTGTAATTAATCACAATGTGCCTTAATATGACTGAAGCTTTGTAATCATGAATATTTAAATGCAAATTAAATTCATTAATGCGCCATCAACAGAATGGAATTACAGTGACTTGCGAAAGTATTCTGCCCCCTTGAACTTTTCAACCTTTTGCCACATTTCAGGCTTCAAACAATGAAATAAATTTGTAATTTTTTGTGAAGAATCAACAAGTGGGACAATTGTGAAGTGGAATGAAATTTATTGGTGTGTCAAACATTTTTAACAAATAAAAAACTGAAAAGTGGGGCGTGCAATATTATTCAGCCCCTTTACTTTCAGTGCAGCAAACTCACTCCAGAAGTTCAGGGAGAATCTCTGAATAATCCAATGTTGTCCCAAATGACTGATGATGATAAATAGAATTCACCTGTGTGTAATCAAGTCTTCGTATAAGTGCACCTGCTTTGTGATAGTCTCAGGGTTCTGTTCCAAGCGCAGAGAGCATCATGAAGACCAAGGAACACACCAGGCAGGTCTGAGATACTGTTGTGGAGAAGTTTTTTTTGGATTCAAAAAGATTTCCCAAGCTTTAAACATCCCAAGGAGCAATGTGCAAGCAATCATATTGAAATGGAAGGAGTATCAGACCACTGCAAATCCACCAAGACCCAGCCGTCCCTCTAAACTTTCATCTCAAACAAGGAGAAGACTGATCAGAGATGCAGCCAAGAGGCCCATAATCACTCTGGATGAACTGCAGAGATCTACAGCTGAGGTGGGAGAGTCTGTCCATAGGACAACAATCAGTCATACACTACACAAATCAGGCCTTTATGTAAGAGTGAGAAGAAGAAAGCCATTTCTCAAAGATATCCATGAAAAGTCTCGTTTAAAGTTTGCCACAAGCCACCTGGGAGACACACCAAACATGTGGAAGAAGGTGCTCTGGTAAGATGAAACCAAAATTGAATTGTTTGGCCACAATGCAAAATGAACTGTTTGGCGTAAAAGCAACACAGCTCATCACCCTGAACACACCATCCCCACTGTCAAACATGGTGGTGGCAGCATCATGGATTGGGCCTGCTTTTCGTCAACAGGGACAGGGAAGATGGTCAAAAACAATGGGAAGATGGATGGGGCCAAATACAGGACCAAATATAAAAACCTGTTGGAGTCTGTAAGAGACCTGAGACTGGAACAGAGATTTATCTTCCAACAAGACAATGATCCAAAACATAAAGCCAAATTTACAGTGGAATGGTTCACAAATAAATGTATCCAGGTGTTGGAATGGCCAAGTCAAAGTCCAGACCTGAATCCAATTGAGAATCTGTGGAAAGAGCTGAAGACTGCTGTTCACAAACGCTCTCCATCCAACCTCACTGAGCTCGAGCAGTTTTGTAAGGAAGAATGGGCAAGAATTTCAGTGTCTCGATGTACAAAACTGATAGAGACATACACCAAGCGACTTGCAGGTGTAACTGCAGCAAAAGGTCGCGCTACAAATTATTAATGCAAGGGGGACAAATAATATTGCATGCCCCACTTTTCAGTTTATTTGTTAAAAAAGTTTGACACATCCAATAAATTTCATTCCACTTCACGATTGTGTCCCACTTGTTGATTCTAAACAAAAATGTTTAATTTTATATCTTTATGGTTGAAGCCTGAAATGTGGCAAAAGGTTGAATAGTTCAAGGGGGCCGAATACTTTCACAAGTCACTGTATATATTTAAATTCCTCTTTTGATTAAAAGTTATATAAATTGCAAGTACTTCCTTGTATGTTTAGGAGGGAGATAATGTGTAGTGTTACATGCATGACAAACTGACGTGAGGAAAATTTTTTTTTAATTACATATTTTCAGTGTTTTATTGATTTTTGAATTAGAATCCCTTAATTTGCTGAGAAACGATTTCAAAGCAGAGCTTCAGCATTGGACACAAACTTAAATGGGGAAGATTAAAGATACAACACAGCTTGTGGTTCAAAGATTGTTTTGCGTGAGAGAGGGAGGGGTCAACACTAGTGACATCGTGTTTACCTCACTAGATAAAACCGCTTATATGGGAGGTTGATGTGGCCATATTTGGTAAAATTATTAATTCCATTTTTAAAAATGTATGAATTAAATTGCCACTTACATTAAGCTGACATAACTTTTTTTTTTTTTTTTTCTAATAAATCTCCCAAATTGTGAACTTGCCATTAAAGACCATTCCCAGAGCTGAACATCTTAAAAAGGCCCAAACGGGCCAGTGTTATGAATTAACTGATTAGCACTCACTGTTTTCTATACAAACTCAGTTGTGATGAGTTACGACAAGGAAACACGGTACTGTAAAGAAGATTTGACGTGCATACTTCTTTCGCTGTAGGTACCACGGATCTTGATTGAAGTAAGGTTATGGAGAAGTTTCTGGAAATCTGAGTGTTTCAGCTTTGGTGTCCAGGGATAGTCTGTAGTTTGATGAAGCCTTTCAAAGAGGAAAAAAAATAAGTGACACCATGATTCACATTCAGGGACAAAAGCACAGTACGCAATGCATCTAGTCGATATTTAAGACACATGTTCACTGCATTTTTAAATCACATCATCAGTGCTGAATTTAACCCACCTGAATATAAAGGTCTGCGCCTGCTCTCCAGGATAAGCATTTCCTTGTGCAATGAGGGGTACAGCAACACGGAAACCTGCACCTTCCAAGATCACATCCTCAGCTGAAAGACGCGCATCGCGCCTCTCCACTCGGAAGGTAAAGGTCAGATTCTGCCCATAGCTCAGTAGGTGGTTACCAAGAAATTTAGCTACAGGAGACAATTAGAAAACACACACACACACAATATATATATATATATATATATATATATATATATATATATATATATATATATATATATATAAAGATTTTTTTTAATTATTATTATTTCACATCTGTTCTGCCAAAAAAACATTTCAGCATCTGACAGTTACAGTACCTGGAGCCACAAAATACATGGGGATATAGTCATCAGAGATGAGCGATATTTCCTGAGAGCTTGAAGACCACTGCACTGGAACACTGGAGCTGTCTCGTTGCTGACCTTTCCAGCCCTCATCGTCTAATTAAAGCAAAAGAATGTTTTGTGAGAACTTTGCAGTAAGCAACAACTCAGCACAAACCTAAACAAATATACCACTGGCATACTCTAGACAGATGATTATCTGTTATATTTTCACATAATTCAAGTTCTCTGACATTCTTTAAACTTAAAAATACAAATATAATAGGTTTTTTCCACAATGTATCTAGACCCTAGTGTTTAGACTCACCTCGGTCAAAGTTGGAGGTGACTGTATGTATGCTGTAACCATCAGCACTTTCACACACAGTGGAATGATGAAAGCAAAAACATGGCGTGCAACCTCGAGGATTCTGAGGGTCCAGGTTAAAGTAGCCCAGTTTACACCTGAGAGGAAGAAACACAAACCCTATGTTGATCTGAATATCTTAAAAATCAAGCGTTAAAAGCAGGTGAGTACTGTACTGCATACAATGATATTATTTGCTTAAGAAGAAAGATTTGGTATTTGTGAGTATGCAGAAGTATGCAGAATTTCTAATACACATTAGTATTAACTAATAACCATGTTAATAATTAATTAAACAAATCTGCAAAGGGCAGTAACAGTGAACAGCCAATGTAATTTGTTATCATTTATAGAGTGACAACTTCTGTTGTCAAAAAGCAGGATGAAGATGTGCTCATGTCCTAATAAACACTGAATTGGTTTTCTTAAAGTGGTTAGCCTCTCAAACATTTTATGATATCTGCACGTATTTAACAACTAATCATTAATTTAGAAACCTTAAATTTGTTGTTTTTGTGGAAATATTTACTGCATAGAAAATACTGAGATCCGTTTTTGAGAGGCATGTTTATTTCAAATAGCTCCTAGAACATACAGGATACAAGTGTTTGAATGTCAAGTTAAGGTGGCCCTTAATGTTAATGTTGTCCTGTTTAAGGTAGAAAAAACTCTCTTTTAGGGGGGAGGGGCACTCAAATTTAATGTTAACACCATTTGAGGTGGAAGGGCATACTTCAGCATTTAAGGTGAAACAGGAGGCATGTTTGTAATTCTGGAGAGAATGAGCTCTATTTTCTGCAAAAACGTGACTAATGAAATATAGGTGGCATATACAGATGTACAAATGTGAAGATTCAAGCGTGCGTCTTACAATTTCTCATGGTTTTTTTTACCCCACTTGTATCCAGTGCTGCTGTTGATCAGCCAAGATTTTAATAAAGATATATTGTGATACACCATGATACAGCTTCATTATATCATGAACAATCAGTAAATCAGTAAACAGTAAATGGGTATATATAAACTCAAACTAAAAACTATCTTTGTCTGGTATGCTAGGCTTCCACCTTCTCTTTGCTTATGGCACTGAAAAGGCATCTGGAGTTTTTCAGACAAAGGAGAGAACTCCAAACGCTCAAAAGCAGAGACTGAGATGGGGATATTGCTCTATTCCTGCTCCATAGATTAATATTCTTAATATATCCATAGGTAATATTGACTTATTTTTGATGTTTCGGGTCACTTGAGGTAGAAATATCTCCAAATTTCATATACAATCAACCTTTATTAGCGAACGTGCTATAAAACCTAACATTGTTTATTAGTTTCTAAACTTGAACAAACCAGAGAGAACAGCAGTTACCCACAATAAAAAAACATCCCCTTTAAGGTGTGAACATCAGTGACCAAAACTAGTCCAAACCTCAATTAATAACTCTGAGATCAATCTAAGATCTGTTGCAACTTACCCCATTAAAACCTACCTATCAAAATTTGTTTGTTATAGGGTTTCTATACATCCGTGAGTGTCCCAGCAGGATGTGTTTCTAAGAGGGAAAATCTGAACACAGCTTCTGAAGTGGCGTGAGTAGACTTATACAAGGATTTAAAGAAAAGGAGTGCTCAGGACTCGGGTGCTTATTGAGAGGTGTTACGGGGACTGCAATTTGTCCAAGCTGTTATCTGATGACTGACCGTCTGAAGGCCCTACATGGCTCTCAGTGAAGAGCCTCTGAGCTATTTTCTCCCACATTCGACACTAAGAAAACCATGCCTCTAATTCTGCCTCACACACATACTTCCTCCCCCTTGGATCTATTTGTTTCTTACACACACATTCGTACACACAGGGGAGTTTCCATTTACTAAAAAAAGTATATACATCAAAGGACTTCCTCAACAACTGTTGATTTCAACCATGTTTACAGCACATTCTCACTGGAAGCAGCAGAGTTGAAAGGCAGGCTTTGCTGAGAATCTTTATAGTGGACTTAGATGTGTGTTGATGTCCATGTTAAGTCCAGAACACAAGTGCTGGTCACTCAGGGCTAATTTGAGAACAATGCAAACTGGCTCATTCCGGACACTCCTTTCCTCCAGTAACTCGTACGTTACTGGGACATAGCAACAGCATCACGGCGTTGCAGAACCAGCATGTGCTAGTCTAGGTGCAATGGAGAGTGCGTGCTTGTCCAAGTGCGTGTCTGTTAATGAGTCTGACCTGTCACAGCTGTAGCCGTCTACATTCTCCTTGCACTTGCAGTGACCAGTATTGACATCACACTCCTGTGTACTTCCAGCAGGATCACAAGAGCAGGGACTGTGGTCAAGGGGAGCAAGAGAAGGCAACAGAGGAACAGCAGGAGTAGTTACTCACTCAGTAGTTATATACAAATATATACATACTTACATACAAACTGGATTCCAAAAAAGTTGGGACACTAAACAAATTGTGAATAAAAACTGAATGCAATGATGTGGAGGTGCCAACATCTAATATTATATTCCGAATAGAACACAAATCACAGACAAAAAGTTTAAACTGAGAGAATGCAACATTTTAAGGGAAAAATATGTTTCAAAATTTCATGGCGTCAACAAATCCCAAAAAAGTTGGGACAAGGCCATTTTTTACCACTGTGACATCCCTCCTTCTTCTTACAACACTCAACAGACGTCTGGGGACAGAGGAGACCAGTTTCTCAAGTTTAGAAATAGGAATGCGCTCCCATTCATGTCTAATACAGGCCTCTAACTGTTCAATCGTCTTGGGCCTTCTTTGTCGCACCTTCCTCTTTATGATGCGCCAAATGCTCTCTATAGGTGAAAGATCTGGACTGCAGGCTGGCCATTTCAGTACCCGGATCCTTGTCCTACGTAACCATGATGTTGTGATTGCTGCAGAATGTGGTCTGGCATTATCTTGTTGAAAAATGCAGGGTCTTCCCTGAAAGAGATGATGTTTAGAGGGGAACATATGTTGTTCTAGAACCTGAACATAGTTCTCTGCATTAATGATGCCTTTCCAGACATGCAAGCTGCCCATGCCACAAGCACTCATGCAACCCCATTTCAACCCCATTCTGTTATTTCCTTGACAGTGGCATTCCTGTTTGAGGTGTAGTGATGTTTAAGGGCCTGGAGATCATGAGCATCCAGTAGAGTTTTATGGCCTTGACCCTTACGCACAGCAATTGTTCCAGATTCTCTGAATCTTTTGATGATGTTATGCACGGTTGATGATGATAACTTAAAAGTATTTGCTATTTTACGCTGGGTAACACCATTCTGGTATTGCTGCACTATCTTTCTGCGCAACAATGGTGGAATTGGTGATCCTCTTACCATCTTGGCTTCAGAGAGACACTGACACTCTGAGAAGCTCTTTTTATACCCAGTCATGTTGTCAATTGACCTAATTAGTGTTAATTGGTCTTCCAGCTGTTCGTTATATGCTCAATTTCCTTTTTCCAACCACTGTTGTCACTGTTGATTCAAATTTTGAATCAACATATTTTTTCCTTTAAAATGTTACATTTACTCAGATTAAACTTTTGATCTGTCATCTATGTCCTATTACAAATAAAATATTGACATTTGCCATCTCCACATCATTGCATTCAGTTTTTATTCACAATTTGTTTAGTATCCCAACTTTTTTGGAATCAGGTTTGTGTGCACACAATGATCACTGGATTAGGAACACATACCTTGTTTTCCATTTTATCAGCACGACTGACCATACAGGAGCACTTTGTAGTTCTACAATTACAGACTATGGTTCATATCATTCTCTGGACATGGTCTTACCCCCATTTCAGTGGTCAGGATCCACACAGAACCACCACAGTGCAGGTATGACTTGGGTGGTGGATCATTCTCAGCACTTGCAGTGACCCTTAAGTGGTGGTGGTGTGTTAGTGTGTGTTGCGCTGGTGCAAGTGGATCAGACACAGCACGGCTGTTAAAGTTTTGAAAGCCATTAGTGTCACTGCTGGACTGAGAAAAGTCCTCCAAATAAAAAGATCCAGCTATCTGTGTCCACTTATGAAGGGCTAGAGGGCGACCAACACAAACTGTGTCTCTGATTTTACATCTACAAGGTGGACCAAAGGGGTAGGTGTGTCTAATGGTCAGCGTCACTGCAGTGCTGTGAATGATTCAGCACCCAAATCATACCTGCTCTGTGGTGGGAGAAACAGGTGAACTACAGTCTAGAATTGTAGAACTACAGAGAGATCCTGCTTGGTCAGTGGATCTGATAAAATATATAATGAATGTAGATGCAAGGTAGGTGTTCCTAATCCAGTGGTTGGATTTACATTTGCAAATTATAAATTGATAGTGAAGTTTTAAATACAAGTTTTATGCAATAAATATGGGGTTAGACTATAAAAAAAAAAAAAAAAATAATGCTCTAGTGATTAAATCTACTTGACTTCAGTACAAAGTTGATATTCCTTCTTTAGAAACATTAAGACAATCAATTGCTGGTCCTGATTTTATTATGTTATAAGGTTAAACTTGATCTTAAATCTTAAACACTTGTGCCAGGATGTGAAGGGGATGAAGTTGTTTGTACCGGCAGCCTGCCTCAGACAGTGTGTGGTATCCAGGCTGGCAGCGATCACATTTGTCTCCCATAACGCCTGGTTTGCAACTGCAGCGACCTGTGTTATCACACTGAATGCTTAGAGAGCCTGGAGAAAGGGACAGGAAACCACATATCAGTCAGAATCATAGCTACACAGTCTGCCCACAGCTATCTAACCAAACATGTAAAACTCAAGAACATTCAAGTAGGTGACAAGTTCAGAAGCCACTCAGCTGAAACCGTCTTCAAGTCCCCCTCTGGGCAACAGTCAACCCCATAAAGACTAAACTCTCTTTCACACGCATCCCAAAAATACATGAATTAAAAAAAATAAAATAAATTAAAAAATTGACATTAACAATTGCTACCACACAAAATTGTTATACTTCTTTTCTACAGAATACAACAAAATAAAAAAAATAAGGCAATAATAAAATGGCTGACTGGCATGGTTGCAAACCATAACATTTCTTTTTCACATTTTTTAAACCAAATCATACACGAAACGTCTTCCCTTTCCATTTTACTTTAAATAATATCTTAGTAGTGATAGGCCCTAATAAAAGTATACTAATTACTGTGAGCTGCAGCTGTGCAGTGTATGGGGAATGAGTGGGATTTCTCTGCTGGCGGCCTAAATTTGAAACCTCACGAGTCACATCAACAGCATATTTACCATTTAAAGCCATAAGACAGGAAGTGTCTGTGTATATGATTTAAGAATCCGTATCCAAAATCTGGTGTCGAGGGGGTGGCTCCGGTTCACTCACCCATAGGGTTGCAGCTGCAGGGAAGACAGCGCTGGCTTGAACTCTCCCTGTAGTAATTGACCAGACAACGCTCGCAGTTCGACCCGTCTGTGTTGTCTGCGCAGTTACGGCAGTGGCCTCCATGACCTGTGGCTCGGTACAGCTCTGGGTCAAAGTAGCATTCTGCGCTTTTCCCGTTGCAGTTGCATGCTGAAACATATGTGCACACATCCACAAATAGCAAATGTAATAAATGTAATTAATTGTATGCAAAATGTTTTGGAGAAAGACAAAAAAAAAAAAAAGTGACATTTCTTTTTATTTATATATTTATATATATACACACACTTTTTTTTTAATTGATTTTCACAATTAAATTAACAAAAAGTGCTTTTCAGTGCTTATATTATATTTTATGCACTAAAGCCAACAGAAAAGTACCATATGCAAGTTGTTTATCTGTACAGGATTTAGTTAAAACTAAAGAAAAACAAAAAAGAATGATAAGAAAAAAACTTTAAAAAATTTTTTAACTTTGAATATTGGGTCAAAATCTTACATTAAATAACCCAAAAATTAACTACAAATAAATAAATAAAAGCAGATGTGACTTTAATGTCTGTCCCCACCAAGAACAAGAGGGACATATTAAATGGTTGTTAAGTGTAGTACATTGACATTAAAGTGTATATTCCAGAAAGGAAGGCTGGAGGACTTGGGGAACTCCACAGATGGGCTTGAGTCATCATCGATCATTAGAAATGGAAGGGTCCTGAGAAGCAGCTGAGAACAGGGACCATATGGATGAATATGTGTCTGAGAAAAGCAGTGCTGATTCAGGATCAGTCATGGCTTTTCAGCTCCTCAGGCACACTGTGACATGGATGGGAGAGAAGGGCAGGAGCTGCGGGGGTGTGGGAGCACAGTGTTCTGGACGGCTCCCTTCTCAGATGTGTGCATTAGTCATGCATTTCCAGGAAGTGCCTGAATGTCTGTGTGTACGACCAGGGCCAAAATTTCTTGTTCAGAACAGCGGGAACTATACAGGGCAAATATTTCATAATAATTATATAATATGTTTCTGTTGTTGACGATATTTAAAAACATTGTATGGGTTTCTTAGACAGGTACTGATGTTAAGTGATTAATTCTGGGGAAAAAAATTCAACTTATCCCAAGTGTTTTGGACACTACCCCAGCACTCCAGAGAATGCAAATCAATGCTAGAGGACTTTACAACATTCTAACTGAGATTTGACTTTGGACAAGCATCTGGGTCAGAGCGTAACGTGAAATTTCATCATAAAACGGGTTTACACACTGTCCTGAAATCAAGGGGAAGCAGAGGTGTGGTTTCTTGCTCCTCCAAAAGGTTCACAGTGCAGTTTCTGCAATGGGGAGCCCAGAGTGGCAATGGCAGAGGCTCTATTCTCCTTATTACAGGTCCATGAGACATCACAATGAATTTAAGATGAATTTTTAAGGTAAAAAAAACGCTACAGAGTGTTGTTTTAAGTAACTGAATTATTAATAAGTGTTTCTGCTCTATTTTGAATGTAAGGGGGATGTGGCACATTTGATCCTTTCATAAGGTCTGGAGAGTTCCCTACACAGCTTTATCCTTCACATTAAATCATGATGTCCCCAAGTAACATTCACAACTTGTCCTATGTTACATGACCCATTCTAATTCCATTTCAAGAACAAAACCTTTAAATATTGATTACGTTACCTTGGGATTTGAACCCAAAATAATTACAGATTACGGCAAAAAACGTGGAAAAAGGGTTCAGCGTTCCTTTTTTGATCTCTTGTTTTTCCTCATAATTTGACTTTATTGTGAACTGAGGCTGACCACTCATTGGTTAAAACAGTATAAAAGACCTTAAATGTGAAATATCAATCTACAAAGGTGCAAAGTCTAGACTTAAAGAGGGGGATGGGTGGAGAAAAAAGGAGAGAGATACAGACCGAGAGTTAGAGAGAGAGAACTGTTTTAGGTGTCCCATACTCACGCAAGCACTCATTGGGGTTATCAGCTGTGGCTCTCCTCCAGGGGCGGTCGTTAAAGAACGGCTTGCAAACATTACAGTCATCACCCTCTGTGTTGTGTTTGCATTTACACACCAGCTTACTGTATTCATTCTTCACACACTCACTGGCATGGCCGTTACACTTGCATCTACAAAAGCAAGAGCAAAAATGTCAAAAACAGGCTGACATTGCATAGTAGAAGTGGAACTCAGCTTCATAATCAGAGAGCAGTTAGAAGTATAGGATTCTTGAACTCTTTTGAAGGCTTATGGTGCCTTTCACTTACCACAGGTCCAGCAGCACTACTGTGATATCACTGCAGACTGGTGCAGAGCTGCCTCTACAACACTGCTAGCCTGGGAATGAGTCTCTTTTTATTTTATTTGCATTCTGATGAGGTATTAGGCTCTTGAATGGTCATCCCATTTTAGAGGGGTAGAGTTTTACTGCTATTCCATATGCATTTTTTTTTTGGGGGGGGGGGGGGGTCACCATGGTTCTATAGCACAATGATAAAGCACACCTACAGGACGTGTGTACACATTCTGCATGTGTTTTTGGTTAAACAGTGGCAGTGCTGTAAGACATGAGCAGACACATGCATGCCTCAAAGCTGTTCAAACAGTGACCATGCCACCTGTTTACGGAGCCTATCTCTCCGTCTCCCACATCGCCACGCCTTTGTATAGTCACAGTGAAAAGCTGATGACTTTGTCTGGTTTTGACCTGTACAAGTCAGCAAAGGCGACAAACAGCATAGTTTTCTTTTGCATTCCTCTTTGCAGGCAAGATAAAACACACACACACACACATTTTATTTATATATATATATATATATATATATATATATATATATATATATATATATATATATATATATATATATATATATATATATATATATATGTGGCGGATGCTGGACTTTCAAGGAGGGGAAGCTCAATTTCGGTTGTCGGTTTATTTATACATAAATTCTACCCTCCGTTCCTTAAATTATCTGTGACCCTGTCGTACCAACAAGGCGTCTTTTCCAGGGACTTGACTAGTGTCCTCTCAATGGCCAGCAGAGCTAGGCTGCTTAAACGGCCTTGGCCCATGTGAAGTGTGTCCGCCTGTGAGTGCTTTGTGACGGTGGAGGGGCTCAGCAGCACCCGCTGGACAGAAATTGCGATAGAAGTCAGAAAGAGTGATAGAAGTCAGTCTCCAAACACAAGCAGCTACAAAAAACCCCAACAGAAATAGAAGCTCGATTTGTCGCTAGTCGTTTTTAACAAAGAAAATGCTGCTAAGAGGTTTAAGAAAGTCTGGTTCAACTCAGAACAGAATGAAAATGGAATTCTCCCACGGATCTTTACACCAATGTATCGCTGATTCGTTCATTTCGCTGTCAATCAAAAAGGAATTCAGCCTCAGACAAATCATCCAATCATCATGCAGAAGCTGAGCGTCCGGGCCAGCCGAGGCCAGCCCACTGCCCCATAGGCCCCCAGAGACACTGAGCGTCCGATGGGCGGGACAAAGCCCAGCATTTATACAATGACTCGTCTCGTTTCGCTGCACTTCGCTACTGGACTCTGTGGATGCTCAGCGTCCACACTGTTTAAAGCACTGTGAGGAAAAACTGTGGGAAAGCCACGTCTTTACCAGTGATAAGAACCTGATTCTGAACAAAAGTTGAGTGCGTTGTTGTGCATATTAATTCAATGACATGTACACCCAACAGTATATATTTGATCACTTATTTTTTGATATTTTAGGGGAAGCTGAGCTTCTCTTGCAGTCTTGGAGCAATCGCCTCTGATATATATATGACATGGGTCCTCAAAACCATATATATATATATATATATGGTTTTGAGGACCCATGTCATGCAACACTTAATATTCATTTACATTCATTTAAATAAAAAAAATTAATAACCTGAAACCTGTTTTATTCTCAGTCTCATTCATAACCCATAATTTTATGGAATAAAATATTATTAACATACACTACAATGACTGATCACTAGATTAGATTTCAATAGATTCAATGACAGACTGTAGTCCAACTGTTTCTCTGCATACTTTATCCCCATTTCACCCTGCTCTTCAAATTCAGGTCCCCCAGAATACCACCACAGAGCATGTATGATTTGGGCAATAGATCATTCTCAGTGCTGCAGTGACACTGACGTGGTGGTGGTGTGTTATTTTGTGTTGAGTTGGTAAGAGTGAATCAGGCATAGCAGTGGTGCTTGAGTTTTTAAACACTGTCCTCTCATTGTCCACTCTGTTAGACACAAATATAGGTCCACTATGTAGATGTAAAGTCAGAGACAGTAGCTCATCTGTTGCTGCGCAGTTTGTGTTGGTCGTCCTCTAGTCCTTTATCAGTGGCTGGTGGAGTATTCTCTGTCCAGCTGTGACACAGTGCTTTAAAAACCATTCACACCAGTATGACACACACTACAACAATGTTAGTGTCACTGCAGTGCTCAGAATTATCCATCACCCAAATCATACCCTTAATGTGGTGGTCCTGAACACTGAAGAGCAAGGTGGAATTGTGAAAAGTACTTCGAGAAACAGCTGATAAATAGGGCAGTGTGTGTAGAAGATACAAGGTAGGACTTCCTAATCCAGTGATTGTTCAGTGTAATTCTTTATGACCGGCTTTCTCTTATGAACAAAAAAATGTGCTTCTCCCCAGATAAACGCACTAGACAAGACACCTCTGAGTGGCAGTGGGGCTTTTCTGAGGTGATGAATGAAGCCGACATCATTCCTATGGTGCTGCTGCGGGTCAAGTGAATTCCCTCAGATTACCTAATCAATTTTTACAGCTCCTCTGTAGCCATTTTAAAACAAGAAAGGGTTTGTGGGCTGTGGCACAAAGCTTTATTTGTGCTCATAGCTTCTGGCTGTTGCTCGAGCACAAGGCAGCAGGAACATGCGCCAGCAGACACTTCACCAAGGGGCCTCATCCAAACAAGAGAGGACTTGTGTGGCTGCAGCCACATCTTGGGTATTGTCTCAGGTGTTCCCTGGCGAAAGCCCATGGAAAAAGTGACGAAAGAAAGAGAAACAGGCTGCAGGATGTCTTCTGCAGTTGGAATGCTCTTGTCTCATGTGTGCTTTATGATTAAAACATGTAAAGGGCCAGGATATCTATCAAAAGACCTACATTTTTAACAGAATTCAAAATTCGGCTTTGGCGAGCAACAAAACCCTTTTTTAGTAGTATTTCCAAAATGTTATTAACCTATCCTGTAAACAAATATCATCATGAGTTCATAGAAACACCCAAGATTCTATGTAAGGGCTATCAGAATCTTGTCAGCACTTCACAGGTGCATAATAGAAATTATCAAGGGAAAAAGGATGCTCCATCAAGGAGAGTTTAACCCTAATCCTACTTATATAACTCAATAATTATTCTTTCTGTTTCTCTAACTTGTTCATTTAATTTTACATCACCAAAGTAGGCTTTAAGGTAAGGGGGTTAAATATTTCCATCCGCAACATTAACATTGACAGGCACACAATTTTTGGTTCGCATCTCCCGTAAAGCATTAAAAAAAACATCTATAATAATGACCCAAATTTGAATGACCTCCCTAATTATTCATTTGTCAACTATTTTCAATTCTACATTAAACTCAAAACACAAATAGCAAAAATATATAACTAAATAATATTAGAGTTAAATAAAGTTTTGAAGCATATAGCCATGCACCCATTTCATGTGCATGTTCTGGAGGCCAATTGCTTGATGGCTAGTTAAAACACTGGCACTGCAATCATTTTCTACCAAATGGACAGCTGAGCCCTTGTGATGGAGAATCATATGAGAAACCTTTCATAAAATTTAATTAAAATTAAATGTATGTGCACACTGAAAAAGAGTTAACCTGCACTAATAAGACTGGACAAGCAATTGGTACTAAAAATGAATGTGGCTTATATATTGTTCTTAGTATTAACAGTTCATACTGTGTTACAATTGTATTCAGAAGTTGGATTTATCAAGTCATTAATTTGAAATTTCACCTCGAACGCCCCCACAAGTTTGATTTTTCTACTTCCAAGAATCAAAGATGGCTGCCTACACGTCAACACAGTGTAAAGCAGTAGCATTGTACAGTTTATTACCATTTCAATCTTATTGTGTCTCATTAAGTCAGTCGTACACAGTACAATCCAACTGCTCTATGTGGATGTGTTTCTGCTGTCTTAATATGCCGTTATCAAATGCTATCGCTAATATGGCTAACAGGTAACAAGCTAACAAAACTGAAAGCTGACTGTTCAACTCGAGTGTGACATCATTCCCAGCGCCAACATCCGACATATGAGGTAAATGGAAAGCAGTGTCAGTTCAGATCTGACAACTGAAGTGAAAGAGAGAACATTCTAGAATGTTTCAAAAACCAAACTGTGGTATGGAACTTCAACCAATGTTTTTGTTTGGTCTTGTTTGCTAGGTCTGTGTATAGTCTAGCATTTACTTCCAGGCTCTAGTCACTTAAACAGGCTGGCTAACATTTAATGTGTGCCTAAATGTATCATGTTCATCAACACTGGTTTAACAGAATGTTAAAAGTAAACAAGGCTTTATAAAATGGATATTGCATTCTTTACATGACAGATACAGACATCCTTTAATAACACTTCTGGAGATGTAATGGTCTGACCTTACTGTTCCAAAATTAGTTTTCATATGATATTTTAAGGTTCCCCATGTACTAAGAATGTAAGCAGGTGTAACACACACGCTATTGCTTTATAAATTTTATCGTGTTTTCCCACATGGGAAGAGCCTGCCCCATTCTACTTCCTCCGTGCTCAGTAATCCCACACTCCCAGGGAGGAATGTGGGGAATGTGAGCTGTGTAATGGAAATCTGCTCCACATTTCAAACAGATTAAGGTGAAAAGACATGCTGTACAGCAGAGAGAGAACTGCTTATCATTTGCCCTACACAGACGGGACCCTTCCCATTACAAGGGTCCTCCTTTCCACATGCTCAGAGCTAATCCTGCATCTTACTGTGCAAAGTAACAAATATAGAAATATGAAACTGGTGTGAGCAGCATAAGGGAGTAAGGGCCTTTTAAATTGGAGCCCTTCTGAGGGCCTACAGGTTAGCAGTGTGCTCAAACTTGAGACATTATTTTACCACGTCATGCTTGGACTGGTTCAAAAAATAGTTAAAGGGAGCCATTTCTGTCTGCTTCAATCTGAGAATCTCCTGCCACTCCTGTGTCAATCCCAGTAAATTCTAGCAAGGGGAATGTGCCAGTGCAAACAGGCTGAATGTTTGCAGGATGACCCATCTTGCTCCATTAACGTCACACAAACTGTCAAAAATATTAAAATCACTTCCTTGTTTCTATACTCAAATTTTTTCAGCTCCCCATACAATTTGGGTTAGTTTATAGCTCTACAGTGTCATGATAGAGTGTGTTAGGGTGTGTTCAGATTTGCCAGCTTTGGTTAGATTAAAAGCAACCCTGGTGTGATTGCTCTGTTAGCACAATTTGTTAGATTAAGTGTGAACGCTTTCTTTCGAACTCTGATGTGCACCAAACTCAGCCTCAGTCCTTTTTTAAACCAACTTCTAGACAGACTCCCTAAGGTCTACTCTATAGCGGAGTTGCTTTAGTTCACGCAGTAGAGGAATTGCAGGTAATGTTTTGACTCATTTTATCCATTTTACCACCTCTCGCTGTGCTTCCAGTTTGTAAAACTACCTGAAGGTAAACCCCCTCATTAAGCCCAGCCGACGATTCTGATGACTTCTGACAACTAGCCGCTTGTAAAACCACCACGACACAGTAGCGGGCACATCTTTTTTTATCTGACTCACAACGGCAGCTTGTAAAATTACACTGTGCTTGTTTGAAGAGGTTCAAATTCTCCTTGGATTTGAGGCTGACGTAAAACTCCAGCGAGAGGCGGATGGTGCAACAAGAATCAGAAAAACTCTAATGCTCTGTATGAACTGAAGAGCAGAGATGTGTTCACTTCTTTAAAAAAAATAACATGCAAATACATGATGAATAAACTGTATTGCTGTACTGCTGCCGTTGTGGTTTCCCAAATTAGAGACGGTGTTTTGCAACGTCACTGACTATATTTTGGTGGAAAACCAATCAGGGACAAAGCAAGTCAATGTATAGTTGTGCAGAGTAGGTACCATGCAGTGGAAACGTGCCACTATAGGATCAGTGGAGGAAATACATTGAAACTTAACAGAAACAAGGAGATGACTTAAATGTTATGGCTAATGGATGAATATACTGGAGTAGACACTGGAGTTACACCAAAAAAGGCAGAAAATAAAAAGATAAAAGCTACTTAACTGTTGCTTAACTCTGTTTCTAGCTTAGTCAAATAAGTAATTTAATATCAAATTGATAAGTTAGCTAGCTGAAACCAATTGTATAAAACATTATGGCATTAAAATTAAAAACTGCATTACTAAATCTTCATCAACACAATAAACATACATTTCAGATAAGTTTGTAACATGATTTAACATTAAACACAAGTATTATCACTGTCCAATGAAAAACATGCATCTCCAAAAACAGCAACTTTACAGGAGAAAGAAATAAGCCTCTTAACTTTCCAATGAATGTCAACGTAAAAATATTTTATTCAAAATAATTTTGGAGCATTTCTATTGGTTCATTCATCATGACATTTTTACCAAGTTTGCATAGCTGCTGTGTTAAAATGATGTAAAAAAAAATCCACAATTCTGGAGATACATAGTTTCACTGGACAGCAATGATATGCAATATGGCTATGGTAAACTGATGGTAAAAGGTCTCACCTTCCGCCTACAGCAAAGTCGGAGATGGCGTAATAGTAAGACTTAAGGACCTTGGGATCGTTGAATACTTCATCTCCGAAAGTGTTCAGCCTGTTCAGGGTCACCCGGATGTCTGTGGCTGTCACCCAGTCCTAACAAAAACAGGAATTTTATAGATATGAACCATATTGCCCAGACAAAGCTAACAAAGCAAGTGCAATTTCTCAATCTTCTCTATGGTGAGCATTTATGTACGAGGGTCAGCCAGGATAGATCAGAGATACCAAGAGTTAACAGCTAGATACGTTTTTTAATGCATGTGAATTCCTGTGGAATGCTTATCAGGGGAAAAAAAGGGGTTGAGATTTACAATGGTGGAGTATGAACCATCTGCTCCTTCCCTGCAGCTGTTTAAGGAAAATAAATAAAGGACTCCAATTTAAACCAACCGTGAATGTTACATGGAGACAGTGAAACAAAACATGCATGTCTGTAAACTGGCTATGCAGACATGTAGTGGGAAATGGATGAGCAAAAGAAAACATTCAGTGTAAAATATGGGGTTTGGACTGACAATTGCCATGTGGTTATTTGCAGAAACAACCAAATGAATGGTCTAAAGAAGAGAACAGTGGGGTAGACAAGACTAACTGCTGTTTAGACTTTAAGGGGAAAAAACGTCATGAATTGAGGCCAACTTTAATTTAGACATAATAGCTTTTCCCCAGAGGACATTTTCCATTATACAGGGAAAGACTATTCCCTTGGGTTTCAGGTATACATACTTATTTCCATATGCCCCCTCAGGTTAAAAAATTTTTTTAAAATAAAATCCCATAACAATCTTGAGGTAAAGACATAAAGGTATTGGATAAAGTTTTGACACCTTATCTATAGCACTTAGCCATGATTTCTCACAAGCTGTGTTTCCATCCAAAAAATCCAATATTTCAAAAAAAAAATTGTCCACTACAATTTTATGAAAATACTTCAGATGACGTGGCCTCTGTGATTAGGTACAGCACTGAAAAGGCAAAGAGATGGAGAAATGTGAGTGTGTTTTAGTTTCGATCACAACCCTTTTTTTGTAAAATACTTTTCCATTGCTTTTTTTTTGTCCATTCAGTTTGTCGTCGTCCCCTTTCTCATTTTCAACATTTGTACAAACTCAGTGGTTGGAAAACCAGGTTCAAACACACACACACTCTCGAGATTGAGTCGTATGTATTGCAATGTTGGTACTCAGCATAATGGAGAGATATTTCCATTCATTTTAAGCCTATATCCAATTTCTGCTACAAATCCCTCATTAGTGAATAGTTATTCATGAACACATTTGCTCCAAATCCTATGAAGACCAAGATTACTACATGTGAAAATAACTGAGGTTTTATACATTATTACAACTTAGGTTGTAACATTACAATTGAACCTAGAATAGAGGAAAGATTTCGAGGAATAGTTAAGTCAGATCAAATGAAATAAAATTTAATTGTTGAATTGTGCTCAGTGTAGCAGGCAGTCATGCATTTACAAAAGCCTGCCTGTTACATTTCAGGACATCAGACAAGCTTAGACTCTCAGGAAATGTCTTGTCACAGGCCTAAGGCTAGATTCTCAACTCTTATCACTTATTTTTAGAACTGCTTCAGTTTTGAACAATGTTCAAAAATGTTCAATAAAACAATATTTCTTTTATTAAAAGTATTAATGGTAGTAATAATTTCTTTAGTTACTTCTGCTAACGCTTCTGAAGACATTTGTTGATATTGGCTTTGGTAAATGCACTTACAGAAAAAAAAAAATATTCTAATAGATTGAAGATATACCAACTACAGTTTTGTTTATTAGCTTGTTTACTGGCATTCATAGACTTTTTTAGCTGTCCACTGCTTCTCAAACAGCATAGAATAGCCTACATTTAGAATAGAATAGCTTACATTTACTTTTTTCTATTTCATTGTTGCTGGAATATTACAGTATACAAGCAGTATATTTAATATAAACATGATTGTGTATCAAATCTTCATGTTTTCAATTATAATAATCAAAGTTTCAGATCTAAAGGAGAGTGAAGTATGAGTATTACATGAGTAAAGGTTTGCAGTCACTTAATTAGGGTAGTGTTCCTAAAACGGGTAGGGTAGTGTTCCTAAAACAAAAAATAGCTCAGAGAAAGGAAAGACACTTTGGAGGAATCTGACCCCCACCTCCTACCACCCCTGCAATTCTGTCCAGCTGAGATAGATGGGATATAACATGTACGCAGCTTCAGCAGACTCCCAGCCTGTGTTTAGTACACATATCATTGCACAAATTATCACATGCTGCAGCAGAGGACTATAATTCAGCATCCCGCATATTAGCCGTCAACATCAATTCCTGGGAGGGATGGATGAAATGTTACATTGAAGCTTTCAAAATCAGATTGTCAGAGAATTCTCAAAAGTTCCCCACCAAGCAGGTATGATTTTTCTGGTTGAATGTTCAATACTGCACTTACACTGACAATCACCGTTAGTGTGTCTCGTGCTGGTACAAGTGGGGCAGACACAGCAGTGCTGCTACAGTTTATAACCCTTCAGTGTCACTTGCTGGACTGAGAATAATCCTACTAAAAATATCTAGCCAATAACGCCCTGTGGGCAGCATGTAGTGTCCAAAGACTAGAAGACATTCAGCACAAACTGTGTAGTAGCAGGTGAGCTACTATCTCTGACTTTACATCTACAAGGTGGGGCAACAAGTTCAGTACGAGTAATAGACATTGAGTGAATGCAGTGTTTAAAAATTCCAGCAGCACTGGTGTGTCTGATCCACTTGTACCAACGCAGCATACACTACTGGTGCTTTTCTACTGCATGGTACCTACTCTACTTGCATTTTTGGAAGCCTGTACCTGTCTAGTTTTCCACTAGCACAGCTACCGTCTTTCGTGGGCCACAGATACAAGGAGCATTTGAACTTCTTCAAAAAAAAACATGGTGTAATTTTATGATTGCTCTATTCCTGCTCCATAGGTTGGTAATATTGACTTATTTTTGCTGTTTTGGATCACTAAATGTAGAATCCAATCCAATGTATCTCCAAACTCAGGAGACAGCTAACTGCATTACCGAAAACGCTAAACAACCCCAGTTACAAATGAGATTCTGTGGTAATTTAAACAGTGAATAAAAACTTACAGACATGTTAGACTTCAGTCACGTAAGAACAAACAGTTGCCCCCCCCCCTAAAAACAAACCACTCCACATTAAAAGACACTGAAGCTTTTGAATGTACACAACCAGAGTGAACAGCCATTCCCCCACAATTGTAGAAATTCCCTTTAAAGCCCCTAGAAATTAAAATAAATAAAATGATGGGAGGATGTTTTAGCAGCCTGGTGCAGGGCAAATTTTTGGTGCTGTCCTCACTCAACAAGCACTTCTATTATGACGCCAAGAGGACAGCCATATGACAGCACTGAAAGGTATCCATTCCTAAATAAAGAGGTCCTGGCTTTGGTATTAATAGCTTAATGCCACATGAGAACGTCTAATATGGAAGCATCTACAGACAGTGCTAAATGTGTCCTTTTTGTGAATGTAGACTGCTACACGTTACAAAACACCTACCTTTCCAATTTCTGAAAACAGAAGTAAGAACACATGTTAAATTTTATAAATGACCGATCTAGTTGAAAGTGAGCAAAACGGGATAAAGACGCATACTAAGATATGGTGATATTGGAAAATAACAAATAAATATATTGGAATATATTTATATTAGTACTTTTGGGAGGGAGATGAACATGAATACGGGTGATAGGAAACTCATTTATTTGTACTTACTATTATAATATCTCCATGGAGTTGAATGTGAATCTCTTAATTTGCTGAATGAAAGATTCAGGGAGTGTTTTAGCATCGGCCACCAAAGCTTTAGAGAAAATTAATGCTACAGCCAATGCTCCTGCCTCAAATAAACCTGTGTGTTCAACTTCAACTTTTGTTTGTGTGTTTGTGAGTGAGAGAAAGAAGAGAGGGGTGTAAGGGAGTGAGATTTGAGATTGAGTACATATTTCAGCATAAACAAAATGTAATCTGCCTTTTCAACAAAAGCAACATTGTCTACTGTTTGCATCACTAGATAAAATCGCAAATACGTCACTAGACTCTGTACAAGGATTTAATTTTAGCAGATAATCATGAACAAATTTATTTAAATGAAAACTGAGAATTGGAAAATGCAAACATAATAAATATAATTAATATTCATTTTTAAAAAGACCACAATAATAATACTAAGATCAATTTGATAGCAAACAGATGTTCCACAAAAAGTCAACCCAGCACATGTAATGGTCAGCAAACTCCACTTTTCATAGCTCGAGCTGGCACACACTGAATGTGCAAACAGAAAATGCACACACAAACACTCACACTTCCAGCTGTGCATGTACGCTGCCAAGTGCAACCAGAGCAGAGTTGGGAAACCTGCGGGTGTAACCTAGCAACATGTTGCAACTCTTGGCAGCGGTCTGCAGGTGGGGAGCCCCACCTGGACAGAGGAGGAAGGCTTTTCTTCAGCTACCATCCTGCCTCAAAGTTCATTTATCTCCTACGTACTCCTCTCCCACATCCACCCTTCCCAATCTCCTTGCATTTCACATCAGAACCACATACACTTCCTGTCCTGTCACTGTCCAGACATGACTAACGCATCCATGGAAAGAGCTGCAAATGACTCAGTGACTAACTATTGATGTCCTCACCTCCAGCTTTGGCATACATGAACTGAGGGTCTCTTAAAAAGGCTTATGTTGTTGACTACATATCTTAGAACCCTGGTCAAATGACACATTGTTGCTTTGCTGAGTTAACATGCACCCTTCAATTTTGGATCACTCTGGAAACTGTTATAGAAAAGCATAAATATATTTAATGAGTTTAACATACTAGAAAAACTAAAACTGGAAACGTTTTGCTGAAGAAAATGCACTGCGCAACTTGAGCAATTCCCATGTAATTGCTAGCGTGTTGCCAAATGGTTTATAAAGTATCCAGTGTTGTTGCTGTGTGTGTGCAAATGAGCTTGGCGCTCCAAATAATCCTTGGGCAGAACAGCAAGTACATTTAAACTGCAATTTAGTACAATTTCTGATGGTTTACACCCATGGGTTCCCAATAGGTTCCCATTACTAAAGTTCATGGGTGGGGTTTCTTTGTGTATAATAGGCATTAAGTTGCACAACCTGGCTCATAAAATGAAAGGAGGAAAAAAAAATCCTGTGTGTAACAGCAGAAAAGTGTTATTATTATGTTTATGTCTAGATCTCTGAATGAAACTGTAGGATTGAAAGAGAAAAATAAACAGAGTAAGAAAAAGTCAGTAAGAGGGGAAGAGAGAATGCAAGAGTCCCTGAGCAATGCGAAGTGAGTGAATTCACCAACACAATGAAGTTCCCTCAACTCTATGCAAATGAGCAGTGATGCCCAGCGGGGACTACCAATCAAAATGAAGGTCTTCACATTCCCTCTGCACCACTCCACTCACTTGCCGCTCAAGATTTGTTCCTTTCTCCAAATGAAGGAGAGACGCATAATTACTGCATCTGGACTGGTTTAAAATTTAAGTACACAGTTTGTTTTGTTGTTTCTTTCAACTAAAATTTTGTTGCATATTTCAACTAAAAATGTATCAAATATTCACTTTGAATGTTTAAGTAGAGCTACTTTTTGGGATCAATTACATTATGCCCAAACCATACACAGCCACAACAGCCTTCACCTCTTCCTCATACTGGTCACCAGCCTGGTCACACACTGTTGTGGGATGGCATCCCATTCTTCAACCAGCATTTGTCGCAAGTCAACCACCGTGGGTGTGTTGGTTACTCTGGCACCAACCGCATGCCCAAGCTGATCCCACAAGTGTTCAATGGGGTTGAGGTCAGATGCTGGCAGACCATTCCATCCTCTCCTCTCCCACATTCTGGAGGTAGTCTCTGATAAACACTGGTTTGTGGGGCGAGTGATGTCATATCTTGTAGAGTTTGTTCCCAGACTGTGGAGATATGACATCTCGATATCTCTCTGCATTGAGAAGCCTCCAAAGCCTCGTTTTTCCAGTGAGGGAGATGCCGCCCCACACCATCAGACAGAATAAGCTGTTTGGCTTTGGCAGAGAGGATTTGGCAAAATTTTCTTGTGTGCAACCCACATACTCAACTTTACTGCTTACCCCACAAATACATGTCCCATACAAATGTGGCACCATTAGAAAGGGAAATTAACAGGCTTTCCAACTGTATAAGGTTTATTGTTAAGAAGCACTGCTATAACAAAAATAATCTACCAAACACAAATTTACAAACTTTTATGCTATGGTTATATTAACTATATATGTTTATAAAATGAGGTTCAGACAAAATATATAAGTCTATGCTCTTGCACGGGTTGTTGTTCTTTTAAAAACTTGGCTTGCCCGGTGATGCAATTCAGTCAACACAGACACATGAAATCTGATCTGGCCTTTCATATACATGTTCTATGACCAGGAATCGGATACGTATCTGATCTAGAATCACATATACAGTGAGCCCTTGTTTTTCGCGGGTGGTCTTGGAACGCATCCCCCGCAAAAAACGATTCAAACGAAACAATTTCCGCAAAGCAGAGGAAAGATATTTTTTCTTTATGTATTTAATGAGTATTTGGACTTTTAAAACCCTCCCTATACTGTTAACAACCCACCCTTTGCATTAAACAGTCATTCTATAATGTTTTTCAGCTGGAACTACATCCTACCAGTTTCTTAATAGAGTAATTCCTAATCTGTGATTTAGCGTAAGTAAATTTAACTCAGATGTGGACATGAACAATACATGTACTGTACGTAAGAAATACTTGTAAATGATATATTTTGTCACCTACAG
Source organism: Hoplias malabaricus (assembly GCF_029633855.1). NCBI lineage: Eukaryota > Metazoa > Chordata > Actinopteri > Characiformes > Erythrinidae > Hoplias > Hoplias malabaricus. The sequence goes on from NC_089808.1 coordinate 19,488,555, forward strand.
GCCTAGTCTAATACATGTAAATAATAAAAAAGCCCTGTGAAGTAGCGAATCCGCGAAAGATGAACCGCGAAGTTTAAAGTTTCCACACAGCCACGAAAAATCCAATTTAAGTCACATTAGGGCAACAAAATCAGATACAAGTCACTTCAGCATGGTAATAGGGGAGAAAACTTTATATGCCATGAATACAAAATAAGAAAACACTGAGAACTCATGACTGGAATTTGATGCTTCAGATTAAACTAACCTTGTATTAAGAGGGGAAAAAACATTACCTCATCCAATTCTTTTTCATTTCAAAACATGAACAGGTTGGACAGACTTTATGAAGGAGACAAATGCTAAGGCTTCCCTACCTGCAGCACAGGGCTGTTGTCAAAGTTGTATGCACTCGGCCGTCCCTCAAGTGTGGAGAAAGCCACGTTTCCTCCGGTAAGTGGTGAGATGTCACTGAACTCATCTGTGCAAAGTGCGTGCTGCTCATCCTCCCCAGTGCGGATGAAGCCACGGTTCGTCTTGCCGTAGGTTTTCTCGCAAGAGCCGCTGTAGTATTGGTACGGGATCCAGGGCCCATTCTCGCTGGTGCGCTTGTAGATGGCAAAGCTCTCTGGACGGCTGGTGTGAAACTTGAGACGTACATAGGTGATGTCAAAGGCCTTGCCTGGAGGAGAGGAGTGAATGGTTAAGGACATAAAACGATATAACCCTGGATGCTTTTACTGCCATGTTTTTGTGCAGGACACGACCTATATATATATATATATATATATATATATATATATATATATATATATATATATATATATATATATATATATATATACACGTCGTGTGTCCTGCACAAAATATATATATATGAATGAGAGAGAGAGGAGAGAGGAAGGAAGAAAAAAAACTACTGTACATATATAATGACACAACCCCCATGCTAAACCAGACTAAGGGCAAATCCTTAACACAGCCCTGGCCCTCCATTTTGCCTAGTGGTAGGGCTGTCTCAATCCTTGTTAGGAAAAAGGGGTAGGACTGAGGGGGAGGGCTATATACCCCTTGATATGGAGATTTATGCCTTGTGAATCACTGGTGAATCACTTTTTTCCTTTTAACACTATGTTAACCACAGCTGTGAATCATTGCTAATAGCTTCCCCAATATCTCTAAATTTCCACTTCCACCTTAAATGCTGAAGCAATTGCATTTTAGTTCTGATGTTCTCATGATGTATTAGTCTCTTGAAGGGTCACCCCATTCGAATGGGGCAAGATAACACTCGAAAAAACGGGGTGGGGGTAAAATTGAGAAATGGGATTCAACACAATACCATCTTGGACACTCCACACCGTTGGGATCCAAAGTCACATCCCAACAATAGGATGAGATTTTAGCTCTCATGGTTCCTATGTCATCAAAGGGCTAACAGCATCCATGTTACGCTCAGCAATGCTTATCGTAATATCAATGTCAAAGCGTCCTCTCCTAGAGGATAGGGCAAACACTAAGACACCTGGTGCTGCACTTTAGATCATATCAGTGAGTGAGTCTGGAACACAGTTGGTGTGTTCAATAAAAATGCTTTAGGCTGCAAAGACGAACAAATACATGAATTATAAGAATAAATGTGAAGAAAATAAACACGTAAATTAAAAAAAAAAGTAAAACAAAGTGGTTAGTGTCGAGTGATATGACCGAATGAGCAGTTTTTCATGGGAAATGCACAGATAACAATAAAAAGAGGGGGGGGGGGGTCCTGCACAGATGGCATAGAGGAAGAGATTGTCCTGACATGAAGAGAGCAATTGTAAACATTAGTCAGCCTCTGTTATTGCTACTCCAGGTTCAGCACTACAGAAACTGCACTATGTAACTTTTTGGACTATAATAGGAAACAGACCCTCCCTCATTCCAAAAATACCCCATCTTACCTACTGTCCCTTTAGCCCCATCTCAATGAGTTTACACTTCGATGGGGTCCTGGGTTAATTCCCTCCTTTTTGTGGATTCCTCTAAATTTATTTCCATCTGAATCGATCATGTCTGTTACCTACTGTTCTTCACTGAACTCAGTGGATGTCTGATAAATGTCATGTCTGGAAGCGAATGTGTTTTAAGAGGGTGATCTCCCTCACGTTGGATAGAATAGGAGTTTGGGCACTGCTGCGTACCTTATTTAGCCTTTGAGCATGCATTTGTTTTCAGTGTTGTATTTCATTTATAGTTAAACCATTATTGTATATAATACAACAGACATGACTTAAAAGGAAAACTAGGTACGATGTTTTCTTTTGATCCTGGGACTTCCCCTTGTCCTAGCATTATATAGGAATGGGGATTTCCATCACTCCCCCACAAGTTATAGTGCAGTTTCTGCAGTGGTGAGCTTGGAGTAGCAATGAAACAGATCCAATTCTCCCCATCACAGCCCATTGGAGAATCACAATAGCTTTGAAGCTGTAATTTCAAGGTTAAAATATGAACGAATTAATTAATATAAACAAAAAATCAACATGTACAGTGAACACCTCCTTGTGCAAGCTTTACATTATGCCGCAACCCAGACCGTCTAACTACCCCAGTTGCTGCTGTTCTAACTTTAAAAGGTGAATCATATTTCTTATTTTTAACCCTAGCCCTGGTTTTTGAGTGTCATCTTTGGAAAATAGTTACAGGGTGTAGTGGATTTAATTTCCTCTACAAAACAGGGCAACACTTCAAGAGCCTCATCAGAACAGAAAGAGCAGTGCTTAATTCCCAGGCAACTAGCAGGGTCCTTAAGTTAGCTGTGTACTGGTCTACGATATGAGGATATGCTGGAATTTTGTTAAATTTAAGGCATCGTAGGCCTTAAGAAATGTTCAAAAATCCTATTTTATCACCCACTCCTAACACTTGTGCTATAAAACTGAATTCAGCTGCTTCTTATTCTGCAGTTGTTCTTTTTCCAACCTTCCAGTTCCTCCCTTAAATACTGATGTCAGATGCTAGAATGTAACTATAAACAATTTAAGGTGGAAATTAGATGATCAAATCATCAGCATAAAACGTTCATTAAACACTAAAACTGGATTAACATTAAATAAACTTTTTATTATGATTTTAAAAAATAAAATACTGACATCTCAGTTATACAGATATTGGCTAATACTGATATTTGTTATAAGAATCAGACAAAATGTGGAATTCTTGGAAAGAATGTTTGAAAAAACCTGTTCTAGTCCGAGCTGTGGGGCACATAATTTTATGGTTGAGAAAAATCGTGTTTTCAAACAATGTTTCATTACTGAGCGATTTAATCAGGCCTTCCTCTGTCCTGTCCAATATTTTGCCGTAAAATCACTTTAAAAAAAAAAACTCACTAAAACTCTAAAATACTCAGTGGAAGCTCTGCCTTTTTGTGGGTCTTTTTTTTTTTCCTTCCAGCAGCTTGCCCAACTCCCCTTGAAATATGACTAAGCATGTACAAACATATTTAGCAAGCCCAAGCAAGCCAGGCATGTTCACGAGGATGAACTCAAGACTGTACATGATGACTGAAGAGAGATAGTACGGACAGAAGTCATTGATTTTGTATGAAGAATATGACACCGTCTTTCAACAAGGCCACAAGGGGGTGGTGGATAATGTTTGTTTTAGCAAAGAATTTGCTCTGCAAACAAATCTGCCAAAAACTAAAACAGAGGACAACTGTGTTAAGCAAATAGGTTGAGGTCGGAGCAGATAATGTTCAAACAAAAAACCTAAAGCAGAAGGAAGTTTATCGAGACCGGAATGGAAGACACTTCATTAAAGCTGTCCTCAAGTGTATTGTTACAATACCATGACAAACATGCTAAGTTTCAGGAGACCTCTGCATAAACAACACCTCCAAGTCCAAAGTTCACTTAAAGTGAGAGATTATTAAGGAACTAGATGTCAGCACCACTCCAGATATTATAATCTAATCTAAGAAAATGACCAGGCGTAGTTTTCAAATGTTCTAGAGCAAACCTAACTGAAGCTCAGAATCTCGGTTAATGACGCACAGAATACAAAGTCAAACATTACTTTCAAAATATAAAAGTCTTTGTGTAAGAAACTGATCAGTACTACACTTATGTTGCTTTTCTTCTGCATGGTCAGTGGCGATTGCTCTAAGACTGCAAGGGAAGCTCAGCTTCCCCTACAATGTCAAAAAATAAGTGATCAAAAATATACTGTTGTGTGTACATGTCATTGAATAAATATGCACTATAACGCCATTAACTTTTGTTCAGAATCAGCTTCTTATCACTGGTAAAGACGCGGCTTTCCTCTCAATCATTCGCGCAGATTAACAGTGATTTAAAAAGTGCGGACGCTGCGCGTCCACAGATTTCAATGGAGAAGCAGCGAAGTGCAGGGAAACGAGACAAGTGATTGGATAAATGCTGGGCTTTGTCCCACCCATCGGACGCTCAGCGTCTCTGGGGGTCTATGGGGCAGTGGGCTGGCCTCGGCATTACATTTTTATTCTGTTCTGCGTTGAACCAGACTATCTTAATCCTCTTTGCGAGATTTTCTTTGTTAAAAACAACTAGCGACAAATCGAGCTTCTATTTCTGGTAGGTTTTTTGTATCTGCTTGTGTTTGGAGACTGACTTCTATCACTCTTTCTGACTTCTATCGCAGTTTCTGTCCAGCGGGTGCTGCTGAGCCCCTCCACCGTCACAAAGCACTCACAGGCGGACACACTTCACATGGGCCAAGGCCGTTTAAGCAGCCTAGCTCTGCTGGCCATTGAGAGGACACTAGTCAAGTCCCTGGAAAAGACGCCTTGTTGGTACGACAGGGTCACAGATCATTTTCTTGAAAAGGAACGGAGGGTAGAATTTACGTATAAATAAACCAACACATTGTATGATGTAGGCCGAAATTGAGCTTCCCCTCCTTGAAAGACCAGCATACTATAGTTTCCTATACTTGCTGTTTGGTACCTGATTTCACTACAAAGGCTGTTTCATGAAATGAAGACAATGACTTCGCAAAAATCAGCAACAATGTGTTACACGTTTTTACTCACTTCCTCACTTTTTGAATATTATTCTTAGAACTCTGGTGCTTTCCAGCAAACAGGCCTACGTTTCCACTATATTAGATGGGAATCAAGGATACGACGTCGTCAGCACAGAGGTGTTGCTGTGGCGCTCGGTTCTAGAACCATTGTGGCTGAATACAGCATCGAACATATATGGATGGAATTGTTCCGTTTTATTTCTTTAATCATTATTTATATAACAGAGCTCTTTCTGGTGCTTCTGAATCTCAATACGCCCACAGATGACATTGTGGTTCACAACGAACAACCAACTCTTCTTTGGTTAGAGCTGGGAATAAACTTTTCTGGTTCGCAAGCCAATTTATATAGCTGGAAAAGCTCTGAACTCTTCCAAATTTGGCTCGTTTCTGTTTCGGTTCCTTATTGTTGGAAAAGCGCTAATTGTGTATTCGCATGTTGTGGATTTTTGGGACTGAACACAGCTCTGTACCTGGTCTTTTTTTTTTTTTTGCACTGTCCATCTCTCGCTAGAGTCTTTTGTTGGTCACCAATCAAAGAAGCATTTGAATCTCTTCAGAAGACCACAGCATTATTTTATAAGCTATCGTTGTGAGTCAGATAAAAACAACAGTGATCTCTACTTTAGTTGGAGATTTTACAAATAAATACTTTGTGTTGGATGTCTGCATTTTGTCATGTAGAGTGACAAGTCTCTCTGGCCAGTCAGCACTCAAAGGTTTAATCATGAGCTAGCTTTGAACCACGAGTGAGCAGGTACTAAAATAAGTTCCAGGTACCAGATATCAAATTTGCCTTATTACTTAGAGTAAGTAGCATACAGTGGGGGGAGGGGGGATTAGTCGAAGGTTTCAAGACACGGGAGCAGAGCTCACACCACTGAATGTGAGGCATTTTCTAACAATGCTGCAGGCTAATCCGACTAGCGCTCATGTTTCTAATGAGGAGTTCAAATTCTACTCTATATAAATAGTTGGCACCAGGGCAGCCATGTATTTCACCAGATCCTGGAGTGTTCAGAACATGCCCTTACTTAAATTAGCCTCTGAGTCAAAACACGACTAAAGACGTCTGGGTTTAAAAGCACTAGCTTTCTTAGAATAGCACATTTTATTTTGGGGGGGTGGGGGGCAGTGGGGGATATGATTTATTATGCTATCCATTGATTTAGAAAAATGCACTAAAGGCAATATTTTTTAAAAATTCAAGATGATTGCATTGTACACCCTTTTGTGTAAAGGGTGACTGAATAAAGATTTCATTTATTTATTATTTTTAATACATATTTCAGCATAAATAAAAAGTTATGTAATATAACTTATGTAAGTTATGTAATCTAAACTCAACAGTAGCGATGCTCTGTTTACAACTGTAAACTGGGGAGTTGCACTAGTGGATAACCAACCAGGTACCATGAACCTAAAAAAGTGAGTAGGGGCAAGTCCAGTAGGTAATATGCAGTGGAAAGGCACCATAAGCAGAACCCACATTGAAATCATTCCTATAAACACTACTAATAAGAGATTATTTAATGTTTCTTGAGATATTTATAGCTGTGTCTTTCGGCAAGCATCATCAGAGGAGTGCAATGCTGTTTATGTTCAACTGAATGACTCATGCCAATGATATTAAAATGTATCTGTAAGCATTTGACTTTGAGTGGAAATTAAGCCAAAAGTATAAAAAAAATCTCTATAAATAAGTGCTACAGTATTTAGTCAAGCAGATCATTTCACCAACTTGTGTGTGTGTGTGTGTGTGTCTCCTTATTAGCCAACTATGCTAAAAATGAACAAATGTGTGCAGACATGCAGATGTGTGTTTCAGAGTAAATTTTCAGGGAGCTACACCTCCAACAACCTGTGAAATAGTCATGTACCACCCATGGAATAATAACACAGAATTGAAACTAAATGTTTTATGAGATGTCTTGGCAAAACAAAGGCAAGTTCTTAACTGTAGATCTTTTCAGTTCTAATATTTTGGGGATCTGTTTGTCTTCACTACATAATGAATATCTCACATACACAATGTGAGGGCTCGCAATAGATCACATACACAGTAATATATCCCTTCCACTTTTGGAAAAAAAAAAGGACATGAGACACAAACACATGCTGTTCTCTCTACCACAGCTGCAGAGGAAACAGCCACAGGTGTCGTCTGGACCTGGGAACTGGCCTGCATAAAGCATTGGGGACCGCTTAAAACCAAAGTGAAGCATGCAAGTGTAGAACAAATTGAACTCTGAAAAAAACATAAAAAAAAATCTAAATCATAAACAAGAGCTAACAAGTGATGAGTGACCTCTATTATTAAATTTGTAGCTCATTTAGCAGTACATAAATAATATGCATAAGAGAAAACTTGCCATAAATCCCACTGCATCAGAGCTTTAATAATGACAACCCAGAGTAAATGCTTATTAGATGTAAAGCCCAAAAAATGAGGAAAAAAACTTAGTGCAGCTGCTTAAATGTGCAAATTCAAGTAACTGCATAATTAACAGAAATGTCAAAATGGTGCATACCGAGTGAATCTGAAAATCACTTTGTATTATATATTAAATAAATGTCACACTTAATAATACTGAGCCAAGAATGCATGTGATTAACCTTCTCAAATGACATTAAACCATGAGTTAACTGACTTCAAATCAACAGCGGTTTTGTACAAAGAGACAAGAGGAATTTGTGTGTCCCCTCTCAAGAACAACCAAGTTATCATCAAATAGAAAATGGAGGACAGGAAATACAAAAAATCCCTAGTGTCCTTTTGTACTGTCCACTGTGTAGCATCCTGCATAGTCAGGCGCAAGCATATTGTTAGCCACAAATGCAACTGAACACATCCATTAGCCACTCTACTTGGATTCTACTGTAAAATCTATTGGTCACCTGCAAATTTACAGAACCACGATTTTTTTGTTATTCAATTTAAACACATTTTATGGCAGGCATTGTGTCAAAGCAGATTTAGGAAGGATTTAGCAAGGAAAAACCTTCCTCCGCATGTGAAAAAGGAACTGAATAGAACCAAAACTCAAAAAGGAATCCTCCTCTGGTTGTAAACAACAACAAGAATTCCTACCAGAAAGCAGTCTGAGTGAATGATTGTCAGCAAATGAGAGGAACTGGCCCAATACTTGATGGGATTTGAAGAACCAGGAAAATGCAGATGACTCAGTCACTGAACTGACATCCAGAAAAGGAACACCCTTTAGCACTGCCTGGACTGTGGACTGGATCGTTAATTTGAAATCACAAAATCCACTTCAGTTCATTCCCTTGTAACTAAACAGAGCTCCATCTCAGCAGAGAATGCAATTACCAATATTCCATTGCTGTCTGCTCTAGTCTGGCGTTTCTTAACATTAATTTAAGGAAATACTCTGCATTAGCAGCTGTAATCAGACATAATTTTTTTAACATTCCTTCTTGAAAATAAAATTGTCAACAGCATTTTTGGCTGCATCCACCGGGTCCAAGAGGTCCAAACAGGACCAAGGCCACTGTCAATGCCGTGGTGCTGAAATTTCTCAGGCCCACCTGCAGGTTTATTTCAGGCCATTTTCATGACAAAATCTAGTAACTATCAACTCTATTCTCACGTCAACATCATCAGAATGTTTTTGACAGTACCCCTGACTAAGCCAGTTGGCACACCATGGTGCAGCAGCTGTTTGGCATTAAGCAATGATGACTGTAGGTTCATGTGCTTCAGAGTCCCATCTCATTTCATGATTTTCAAAGATTACATTGTGTCATCCTCAAATGAATGTCTTATTCACCAACTGGTACACCTAAAAGTGGCTCTGTTTCCTAGTTATATGGTGCGTCAACAAACGGTAGCTTCTGGTTCTAGAGGATCTAGAGATCCTAAAATATTGTTAGAGTCCTCAGTTACATGACTAAGCAATGGAGCAATATTAATATAGAATCGTTTTTGATTGTCATCCTGGATGTCAAGGCAGTTCTCACTGAGAACTAAACATTTTTTGGCCATTTTACTGGATGTTGAGCTGTTCCTGACTCTAGGATTCCCAGAGAAGTAAAGATTATTTGTTTAACATTCATTCTCAGACAGTAACACTCTCTTCTCATCAACATTGAATTGCAATCTAAACATGGATTGGAGTCAGCTTTAAACACATTACCATATCAATATACAAAGTTGCTTCCACTGGGTTCTACTATTCCCAGTAGAATTCCTAATGAAATAACCATCAGATAATAAACCAAACAATAAGAACATCCAGGAAACAAGTCTGAATAAATGTCCACAAAGCCTAGAAAATCAAAGGCAAACGAGTTAAGATTCCATGACATGCTTAAATGTTGCAGCTGTTTCTAAACTAGAGGAGTCCCTGATTAGCTTGTTTGCCAAGTACATCATACTAAGAAATAACAGATGTAGCTCTGTTTGAATGGAGGACCCTATTTAGCCATTCAGAACCATGGTGTAAGGGCTATTTGTAATAACCAGCTCTACAAAACGCAGTAGATATAACAGTTAACCAAAGGGAAAATATTAGCTTCTCTCCAACAACAATAGATATTGTGGGTATGCAAGGTCTATGGTTCTATACCAGTACTAAAACAAGAACCACGGTTCCAATGAGAAATTTGCTAGAAGTAGTTAGATGTGTTTACTGGAGCTGGTAGCTTTAACTTTAGTAGCTTTAGCAGGATACAGTTTATCAAGAATCAAATTACACTAGCAATAATGGCACTTTTTCACTGCATGGTACCTACTCTACCTGAATCTACTGGGCTCTGTTTGTATTTTGGGAGCTGGTACCTTGTCGGTTTTCTACTACAATGGCTACACCCCAAAATGCGGCTGTTGACATTGCAAAACACCACCTCTAATGGAAACTGAAGGCTTTGGAAACCACAATAACGGGAGCACTTGCCGTTTATATTTTTGGGAATCAACAGAGTTCCTTGTTGCATGGAACTCACTGGATTCTTTCGTCAGCCACCAGTACAAGGAATGTTTATTCCTTTTCAAAAGACCATGGCAAAATTTTGCAAGCTGCTGTTGTAACTTTAATAATAATAAATGTGATCTCTATTGTAGCTTTAAGATTTTACAAATGGCTAGTTTGCCTTGGATGTCCGTATTTTTAAGTTTTTACATGGCACTGTTTAGTCCTCACTCTGCTCGCTTGGCCCCATGAGCGAGCAGGTACTGAGGGAAAATTTTTTTTAAAAAAATACTAAATTTCCCTAATGGAAAAGGAAAAGAGGAGGGGGAAGAAAAAAGAAAAACAGTATAGTCAAACAGTACAGGTACCATGCAGTGGAAAAGTACCCCAATAGCATTAAATTACTTAATCAGCTTATCCCACTATTTTATATTATTTATTTATATATTTTAAACACACAAAGAGGGCACAGTCCTGAACTGATTTTCTGCTTTCAGAAGTAGCACTACAGACGCAGTGTGTCTCTGTTAAAATACTCAAATAAATATGATTTGACTCATTGTTATGATGGCTGACCATATCACTTACATTTTACAAGCTGCAGGTTCTTCACAGTCTGCAGTTCAGAATCAGAATCAATCTTTATTGGTCACGTATGCTCACACATACAAGGAATCTGGTTTAGATCACCATAGCTCACAGTACACATAGACTGACAATATTTCACAGCAGTACAAAAAACAAAAATAGTACCTGAAAAAAAACATACGCACACATACCTGTAAATTTTACATTGTGCATGTTTTATGTTAAAGTGCTGGGGGCAGCAGTTATGTGCTGTGACAAAGTGTGGCAAAGTGACAAGGGCAAGTGAGAAAACCCTGGAGGCGCACTAGTTGCAGAGTTTAAGTACAGCGGATTAAGTGTATAGTTTGCAAGATACACCAAGAAATTTAAAGTGCAGAAGAAAGAAGAGACCAGAAGATAGAGTGTTTTGTGTAATAGTAATGTCAGCTATTCAGTAGTGTGATGGCATGAGGGAAGAAGCAAAGATGCTGCTCTGACAACTGGTAGATGATCAAACAAAAAGACAGCAAATAACAGACAAATGAGAGACAGCGAGGATAAAAGGGTAGCTAGAAGACAGACATGTAAAGATAAGGTCATACCAAAGACTGTGTTGGGTGATTAGATGGAGACAAAACATCAACACAAGCAAATGTCCCCCCAAAAAAAGCTTTTTCCCCCCCTCAGGAATTGATACTGATTAGACAGGTCCCTCTCCTCAGAATCTGAGATCTTCACTACAATCCTTGACATTATGAAGTCCACAAGGTGTTTTTTTTCCCTTCCTTCCTCCCACAGGAGAATGTGAACTTTCTGTGAGCCATATCTTTCCTAAAACATCACTGTGTGGTTTAGTGGAGCTTAACTGGTCATTACGGAACATCGGAGAAGTGTTATGGCAGCACGCTGAGGCTTGCACAGTAACCGTAAACACAGGCCTCTTGCCCCAGTTGATCTAAGGACTGCCTAGAAAAGTGCACAGTCCCACAAACCATAACAGAAGAAGCCACATAGAAAATTAAAACCATATCCAAGACAGGTAAAAATATCAGGATACTTTATAGATTCTGACAGGACTAGCTTAGTCAGAGACAGTAAGACCAATGGCTCATTTAGTTAGTACAGTATAAGGATAAAAAAATAAATAAATTCTGCAGTTTTCACATAAATGAAAAACTGAAGTGGGGAAAGAGAAGTAGCAGCTGCAATCCCTGAGAACGCAGGGGCCATAAATCCACTCTGGATGGAAGACAATAGGGCCAGCACTGAGAACAGACCTTGCTTTTATGAAGGCTGGTAGCTTTAACTGATGTTAACCAACAGAAAGTTCACACACTGGAACGTATAACACTGATGTGTGTGATTCAGCGTATTTGTTCTTTGTGCAATATTTCTGTAAAAGAACTAATAAACTATAGATTTAAAGGTGAAGTTTACTATTTTAATCCAAAACGCATTTTATTAAATTCAGAGAATGTTTCTTCACCATAGTTCACTGGTCTGTTTGCACACTAGAAAAAGCTCAGGTGTTTGTATGCAGCCCTAGCTCAGTAAAAGAGGGGTGGGGTGGGGGAAGGACCCTGTCCAAAACAGCTCCGGCTTCCACCCTGCATGTCGCTGGCTGAGAAACTGCTTCTGGAAACTTTGAGAGATATGAAGATGTTGCTCTATTTTAGCTCCATATTGACTTATGTTTGCTGATTGGACTCCGAGAGAAATTCGAGAGAACACTAACTGCATGAATGGAACCAAAAAATTGCTAGAAAGAAACAGTCAGTTACAAACAAGCTTCTGTGGTAATTCAAACAGTGAACATTAAACGTACAGGCAAGATCAACTTCAACCATGTACAAGCTACAGTCAGCTTCATACACAGTTATTTGAAAATCAAATCATTTTCTTTTTGCCTATAAACGTGGCAGAGCCATTCACATTCTAAAACCATTAGAGAGTGTAGATGTCTTTTAAAATACATCAGCTGTCTTAGCTAACAAAACACTACCTCTACATTATCCTTTAAAGGGCAACACTGCCAAGTTAGCTGTGTTTATGGCTAACTGTGCTACATGGATAACGTGGTATCAAATCAAAATGGACGTTATGGCACACAATGACAATATGACCTGCCTAGACTTGGTTTAAAAATTCTGAGGTTCAGTGGTCCTCACTGCTATGATAAAATAAATTAATTAAGTCCATGACGGGGGCTTAGTCACCAACTGAGGATAAGCCCAGTTCTTAGGCGTTTTCCACCATTCACAAATCTAAGAGTGAGGTCCACCTTTTTTGACTTCACAAATTCCTTTGAGCTTTGACATTCCTGGGCTGACAAAAAGGGTGGAGCATTTTGCTGCTGGCCGCTCAATGACTTAACGCCTTTCAGTTCACCTTTGAACCATGTCAGGCACAAGATAAAGGCAAACTTAAGTTGAGCTACTACTCCACTGAGACAAAAGAACTGACCAACAAACCAGCAAAACATCCGGGGCCCCAAGTGTTTGCTCTTCAACTCTTTCAAACAATGTCTCAACAGCAAAACATTCAGAGACAAGTATGTTATAACATGCATATATCTGCTGTTGCAGCTACTGTGTTTCCTTTCATAATATAATGTAGTGTAATCAGCCATCATTTCTCAAACATACATTCTAACATTCATTGTAACAACAGCATGTAATTTGGATTTTTTATTGAATCATTTGCTCAAGAATGAAATGTATTTTTTGTAGTGTCCTCTTATAACACAAAACCATCGTCCAGCTCCCCCCTATAGTGTGCAGAAAAAAAAGTGTCATGACCAAAGGTCCAACAGCTCCAAACAAGAAGGTCCACCCAGTCAGGCACTATCTTCAAATTTTTCAGGCCCAGCTACAATTTTATTTCTGTGCATGCAACTGTTCTGATGTGGTATCTGCATTTTTTATGATAAAGTTTTGTAACTATGGTTTTTGTGTTTATGTTAGCAACATCAAAATATTGGAGGACATCCCTGCCACAGCACCCCATTGAGAAAGGCTGGTATATTCTTTAAAATATAAAAGAAGCACTGTGATTTGTACCATAAAAACATAAAATTTAGCATTTATTTATTATAACTGCATTTGAAAATTTCCCTATGCAAAAGTGCTTTTAGTACAACAAGCATGAACTCAAATCTGCAACTCCCTTGCCTTCTTCTCACAATGCTGTTTATCCTTAAGAATGGCACTTTGCCATTATTCAACCACATATGAACTAAAGGTGAAGCCTACCTTTAATAATAAAAAAAAAAAAAAAGTAATTTCATTTCTACATGTTCAGATTCTGAAACATGTTTTTGCCAGTAAAGCTTAAAAATATTCCCATATGTTTTGTCTTAACCAAGAAGCCACAGATGAACAGTTCAAACTACAATCAGATGTGAACTGTTCTCAGAAAAAAAAAGTAAAAATACACAACAAAACCCAAAATTTAATCTTGTCATGATAAACACTAGTATTACAACATCGGTGATGCACAGATATTGATATTCCCCTCACTTTCTGTGCCTCTCAGGTATGTATTTGTTAATCTGGAGATGAGCCAGGCCAGTGAGGTAACTCTGAGCCCTGGGCCTCTGCATGCATTCCCTTGCACTGTTTCACACTCTCAAATACAGCCTCAGGGAATGAGGGAGGGAGGGAGGGAATGCAGGAGGGAGGAAGGGAAGGGGTGGGAGTAAGTGAGCAAGAGAGAGAAGGAAATACAGCAGAATCCTCAGTGAGGAAGAATAGGATTAGGGGGCGCTGTGAGAATAAGAAGTTGTCCAGAGGGAAAGCCTTGACCCAGTGCCTCAGCCCAATTAAATTTTCCTCCCATGACTTCATCAAATTCTTCCCTTGTGGAATGAACAATTGTAGCTTTGACTTTTTTTTTTTTTTTTTTTTTATAAACGTGTGGGCAAGACCATCCTCTTCCTCTGTACACAACTTTTCACCATCTGTCCATAAGCCATCTGGGAGATCTGCAGAACATCTGTTTGACTCCTCACTCCCACGGATCCTAGCATCAGACTCATGCATGCAGTCATTTTAACTTTTCAGACCATCCCCAGAAAAGAACATTCCAAGACCCTTAAAAGGAGCAGCTTGTTGATTTGTCAAATTTAAAACGTTATTCCTTCCAATATGTGAAACACAGATACAAAGAGCTCACATTTTACTACTTTAATTTGGAACTGGAGCTGCAAAACTAAAAGCTAAAACAAGCCAATTTGTTTTAGGGTGCTATCACCTTTGTTTGCTCCGGACCCTCAGATATTTCAGTTGGGTCCAAACAACAAGAGCATGTGTGAAAGGTGTTTCTGACCACAGTACAGACCAAAGATCCAAAATTCAGTCAGACCCGAGGTGGTCGATGGCCTTGTTTTTTTATGAGATACTGTATTGGACATGGATAAAAGCTAACATTTAAACAAATGTGATTCCCACTGTGTTACTTTTATCGCAAACCACACACTAGCACACTACACAGGGTACACAAAAAACATGCATTACCATCAGATCGGCACTTGGTAGTATTGAAGGAAAAACTGCAGTCTGGTACACAGCATTAATCCGAGATTAGCCTTTTTTGTCGGAGCTGAATATGCGAATAAGAAGCTGGTAAATAAGACAGCAACGCATTGCATATGTAAGCAAAGTACGTGTTTGTGTCTTGCATAAGATATAAGCTTGATCCAAACCACAAATAAGTAGCAGGAGTAAACAGTATTAATTAATCTGTTCATATAAAACGCACACCCCTCTACAAACCAATCAATGTCAAGTGTGGGGAGATGCCACCCACGTAGTTGAAGGCGGCAGGACATCGAAACATCATGTAAACTCCTTTAGCTCACTCACTAAATTGCAGTGTATAGACCTGCCACGTTAGCCATTTTTTGTGGTCAAAATATTGTTGCAGAAATAAACAATAACAATCAAGTTTTCATTTTACGACCATTTTATGCCACTGATATAATAATAATATAATAGCATAATAATTTAATTACACCATTTTAAAAAGCAGTGAACATTCAGCAAAAAAGATGTTATTAAAAAAATTTCAGAAATTGAAAGTGGAATATTAATTTTTTTTATATATATATATATCCTAAATAAACATAAATAAAATAAAACCACTGTTTAAAAAAGGTCCCAAAACAGACAGACCAGAGAAAACAAGAGCACAGAAGATGACGAGTTGTTGGTGGAGCTGGTGATGTTCATTGTTACTTAAATACACATTGTGTGGGTTTTAAAACCCATAAATAAATATATATAATAATAAATAAATAAATAAATATTTTTTTAATACAAAAAAACCTACAAATGGCATAAAGGTCTCTAAAAATGACATGAGTATTCATAAAAGGAGCCAACTTCAGATACACATTAGCTGCAATTTATTAAATTAAACAATGTCATTTAGGACAAAACTGCACACAATGTCACCTTGCTGAGGATTCACAGTGGAATTTAGCTTTTTATTTTAATGAACAGGATGTAGTTAAACAAGCAAACAAACAAATATTCCTGTTCCTGACAGGACTCCTAAGGCTACTGCTTAGCATGCACATTTCAAACAGGCGTCACACAGGCACCCAGCATCTTAATGTTACTGTACTATATTAATCTCAGACCACAGAATGTATAGTACTCAAATGAGACTTAAAATAACAAATGCTACTTGCCTGTTTCCACCACTGCTAATTATTCTAGCCTTGTCACTTAAAAAATAAAAAATAAATTTAAAAAAAAGTACTGTACAGATACAATATTGTGACAAAAAGGCACAAACAGTGTAAATGTAAAGTATCAAAGTAGTTTAAGATTCCGGCTTTGTTCCCTAAAGGTTCATTACGTTCTTATCTCCAGAAGGAGAGGTGGATATTTGTAAGATCACGTTATAGACCTCTGTAAACTTTAAGAAAATATTATAAATCCTGAAGATGAAATTGGGCGTATGAAATCCACACAACTTTCTAGAATATGGTACAATTATTTCCAATAACTAACGGTACACAATATGTACCACCACAGTGACAGTTTTTCTAAAAGTATGCTTCTAGATTTGAGATGTTTTTCAGCTGATATCAAATGTTCCAGGATATCATATTTATGAAATGTAGCAATATATGGCCAAAAGATTACAAACACCTGCTTGCCCAATGTTTCTACTCTTCTTTGATTAGATTCAGCCACAAAACATTTGTCAAGGTACTAATGCTACATTAGTTCTGGATCACAAATCCTACTCTGATTCATATTAGAGAGAGTGGATGCTGGATGTTTTATAACGCTCTGATCCTCTCAGCATTCAGCCTGGTGATCTTAGGTTTATGTGCAGCTGCTCCAGAACATTCCATTCTGATCAATCAATCAATGTTCAGTCAATGTTTTTGTGTGAAAATTAAATAAAAGCTTCATGTGCACAACTGAAGCATTCATCAGTGCTGGGTTTGCCTAAAATAGCTGGGTGTCTACAAATTTTTAATATAGTGTATAAGTTTAGAAGCTAAACTGGTCAACGTGGATTGTATGGATATATCCTTTATGCTTGACGATAATTCAATATCAATATATATCACAATTTGAAATATTTCAAAAACAAAATTTTTAAAATATATTTTCAATATTTTTTTTAATTATTCAAAATTATATACAGCATCTGTCAGTAACTGATGTTCATTATAGGGCGCTGCCGTCAGGTCATTGCCCTCAATTTCAGAGTTAGTTTTAAAATGTAATACTGACAGTGAAGATATTTGTTTGATGTCATGTTTCTTGCAAGTTTTTCTTTCTTTTTATTGTTCATATCAATGTCAAAATTATATTGTAGACACTGAAATTAAGAAAAGATTGTGAAATTTGTGATATCCACAGCATCCAGCCCAATTTCATGCCTAAGTTCTGCAGCTGTTTTGTTTTGCACTTCCTCATTCATGATGCAACTCTGACAGGAAAATGCTTGGGAGCCATGGAAACATTTCAGCTCTACACATTAGCCACTTAACATGGCCTTCCAGCAACAGACATGCCCAGTTTAACCAGTAACACATACACCAGGGACAGTGTTCAAAAACATCCAGGACTACATTCGCATTTCTGTCACTAGAAGTACTAGAACTAGAACTTCTGAGATTAAAAAAAGAGACTAGAAAAATGAGTTAAAAATGAGAGGGGGAAAAAAAACCCTGCCGAGATTAAACACTGAGCAAACAGAGAGGTTTTATTTGGAGAGGGTGAACGGGGGAGGTGAAGGGCAGTGGGCATTACAATGGAGGAATGTTTGGAATGCACTGGAACATATCGTCAGAGAGGAGCTGATAGCCCTTTACTAAACGGCATGGATGAGAGAGAACTTCTGATGGTGGGATTAGGAAAAGAATCTCTCCCTCTCTCCCTCCTTGTTGGGAGCCATCGTATCTAAGCAGGTGCAAGGGCTAAGTTGCCTGCTGAGGGGTCAGAGGTGAGAATGGGACATGCATGTTACCAATTACTATGTTAATAGACCAAATAATGATCACAATGGTCTGTTTTAGGTCAAAGTACTAGCAGGAAGTCACACATTATCTTATACATAAGAGGATAACCACATAAGGGTACAGGGATTTGCTTAAGAAATCTTCTGAAGTGATTCACTATTCAGCTCAAACATAGGCATCTATTCTCGGCGTCATATTTGCTTGCTCTCTGGTGAGAAGTCAACACCATAAAGGTGTCACGCCCTGAGGGGTGGGAGCATGGCGACACCCTTGGGTTGATTTTCTTCTGGGCAGGACGGGAGTGGAGCAATAAGGAAGGGTGGGGGTGGGGGGGGGGGTTGACTAGGGCTACGTTCACATAGCAGATAAGTGGCCAAAATCTGATATGTTTCTTCATATGTGACACAAATGTGTTGTTTGTGAGGCTGTACGAACAGCAAAAAGCACTTTGAATCTGATTTTTAATTTTTTTTTTCGGAATCGGATTTGGGCCGCTTTGTGACACTGAAATCCAACCCATATCTGATTTGAGACAATGAAACTCTGAAAAGGCAGATCAGAGTTCAGGTGACATATATTAATCTGTGGATATTCAGAAATGAAGAGGCATTTTTTTTATTTGATGTGTTTAAAAATATTCTTTTTGTAAAAAATATTGGGAAAAGAAAAAAACAAGTTAAACTACTTAATATTTATCAGAAAATATTTGGGAATTTGGGAAAACAAAAATTCCCTGTTTTATTTTCTCAAATTTAAAGAGAACATCTATTGTGTGGAAACACAGCTCTTTTAAGGTGGAATTGTATGGTTGAGGGAAAATAATGACTGTTTGTGTGTGGCTGAAGTTTAACTTGCCCTCTGCCATGAATAGAAAGTGCGAAAGACACTAGCATACCTGGACAGAGATAGTTTGCTTTGGTTTTTTTTTTTTTTGCTCGTTTACAGACTCTGGGGCTTCATAAACACATTAGACTGGTTTTGAGTGCACAGACAAACTGGAGAGCTAGCAGATAGCGAGGAAACGTCTCCTGAATTTTAGAAAAGTTTTTTAATTTAGTTTTTTATTGGTCATATTGGTATGAGCCTGCTTAAATGTGGATCATGTATATATCACTTTTTCATCACTCCAATCAGGGCCACGTTTTCCTGCTGTGTGAACACAGCCTCGGAGTAGTAATAATATTACACAAGTAAAGTCTCTAACTAATTGTCTGGGAAAACAGTGGAGTGAAAATCAATAATGGGCAGGGATAATAAACTTAGTGTTGGGGCAGCCGCACAAACAAACACTGAGAAGTGCAATAAGAACCACCATATAAATTAACCAAGCCACAAACCAAATTTCATCAAGTTCACATTAAATGCCAAACCGCTACATGAACACAACTGCAAAACAGACCCTGAGCATTTCATTTCCATCTGCGCAAACGAATTCCAATAATTCCAACTATCACAGTCAAGCCCGATCACTAAAGTAATCCATATCGAGTGTGAGGGTGAAAAGTGTCACAGTTTCAGCACAGCAGGAGGGTTTGTGGCCACAAAAGGCAAGTTTCATTAACTTTGATAACTGCAGCCGGCCACCTATGAAGCAGGGAGCTTATGGAGAGGTGTTACAATGTGGGGAAAGCTGTGCGCAAACACCACAAAAGCCCACCCTGATAGCTCACAAAAGTAAGCACAACACACGGTAAACAACGTCTCCACATAGTCTTACCAGGCAAGACTTGGGGAAAAAATGTGCGTAAAACCACCAAACCACTTGTGCATTCCGAGGTAAACCCTTGAACCCCACTGGGCAAGTTAATTTTTCTAAATACGTATAATTAAATCATTAAGATCCATCAGGTTTGTTTAATGTGAACTGTCTAGCTTCAGAGGAGTCAAACGTCAATATGCATCACCACTGTAATTTAATTGGTGCAATTTATTTTAGACTCAATTAGCCTTTTATTAATACAAATTAATTTAAAACACTTGTGCAACGTAATGTTGCTGTCCAAAGAAAAACATGTACCTCCAAAACCTTATTGTTTTTCAAATGGAAGTCAATGTAAAAATGTAATCTGCGCACTTCATTACCATTATTGATCCATTCCTCATTCATGCAACGCAGTTGTCATATGTATGTAAATGTCATAGTGCGATGATAACTGTAATTCAAATTTGAATCATTCTTGCTCTTTTGTCATTTTATGGCAACTTTTGCATTACTAAAAATGACAGTTTTATTAAAAAAACAAATTAAATTGTGTGAAAACAACAAGTGTGAAGATATATTGGTCACTGCATTTCAAAAAGCAGTGTAAACACTTGTGAACTGATTTGTTCTGTTCTTGGGGATAATACTGTTTCTAAAAGTATGTGCGAGTTTTGGTTTAGACGATTTAAAGATCGTGATTTCAAAGTCAGTATCTGTGAATATTGCGTATTAATACTCAAATTTAAATTTAGTTTTAAATAATTTCACAGACTTGATCAACACTCTCATTGAATTGGCATCTTAAAGAAATGGCAAATTTTACACCACATAGTTGCCCACAGACACATACTCACTGCTGGAGTCACATACTACAATCTTTCAGGAACCACATCACAGACAGCATGCAGACAAGGCTTTGTGGTAGACTAGTCATAACAATGGTCTTTTTTATTCGGTGCATTGCCTGACATGCTGGTAGCCTGTTGAGTTTCAGACAGCCTAAGGGACTCTGGTTTGGCGAGCCTAGTCTCGTTCCAGCTCTAGTTATATATAGGCCATGAGTCTTCAAGCATTAGAGCAGATCTGGAAAATGTAATTAAAATCTCGACATGCATGTGACGCTGCTTTGTTTTGGTTTCTATTTTTTGCTTTGTACAAATTTGGCCTAACAGTGTAGGTCTGAGTGACACTTTCATCACCCTTGAGACACTGCCAAGTCCACCTTTATTTTTATTTTTAAAGCAGGCAATAGGACTTTGAGACTGTTCACACCTGGCATTAAGATGGGTCCTGAGTGATCTGATCAAAATTGACAACAATTTATAAATATAAAAATAATATAAGTTCAAAATTATTTATTATTTTTTGTATTAAAGTACAAGCTTTCGAGAATAAAAATCAATATTTAGAGAATACTCAGCCTCTCATTCCACTTGTACATACATTAATTTTTATGGTAGCTTCTGTGTAAGGAACTTCTTGTGAAAGGCAATTATTCAGTCTTCAAAACAATTTGATTCGAAGGTTTATATACACATTACTTAAAGTTTAATCAGAGATACAATCCTGGCCTGGTATAAAGTATAGAAAAGACAACAGCAGAGAAGAAATCCACAGTCCACTCAGGAAACCCCAGTGCAGCAGGAAAAACATGGATTCTGATGCACAGGGAATAATGCTCGTGTTTTTACAGTAGAAATCTGGAAATCAAGTGACTTAATGCTTAATTACTTTTATTATTATGATTTTAATCTCAAAACAATACATTCATCTCAAAATATTATGAATTGTATATTACACAGCAAGTGTCACTAAAACACCTTTGCAGCTGTATTAGTTCAGTTAGATTTTTTTTAATTATGTTTATATATTGTCACGCGTTTATATATATATTTATTTATTTTAGTTTTTTGTTTTAACCTGGCTTTTAAAAGTGGCATCATGTACCTGACATGTGCTGCTGAAAATGTTAGAACCCCCTACTGAAAACACCTTCCTGTGTCTTCATGCGAAATTTTAATTGTGCGTGTGTTGTAATCCCCCCCCCTATTCCCAACCCCACATGTTACTTTTCCTACAGTAATGGAGAGTCAATACTGTAAT
The DNA here is from genome assembly GCF_029633855.1 of Hoplias malabaricus. Lineage (NCBI taxonomy): Eukaryota > Metazoa > Chordata > Actinopteri > Characiformes > Erythrinidae > Hoplias > Hoplias malabaricus. The sequence continues at coordinate 19,510,372 of NC_089808.1, forward strand.
GTCCATCTCCCACACTTTCAAGTTTGATTAAATTTTGAAAACTACAGCCGAATTAGCTATTGCATTAAATAGCTAGAATACACGCTTCAGAAACTACCAACTAGCAAACTATTAACTCCTGGCCAAGAAACAAAATATGAAGGACCAACGTATGGAACCAGAACCCTGACAGCATTCCAAAAGGATTAAACCTTTACACTAAGAAGTTAATGATAAACCAAGTCACACCCACAATGTAACATCAGGAAAATCTATGCTGGGTGACTGCACTTTGCCCTACAATTACTTTGCTGTTCATTAACCTCAAGTTCTTTCAATAAGCAAGGGCCTTGTTCCAAACCCACAAGCATCTAGCGAAGCTTCCAGTATTCACATCTGAACCTGAAGGTTGTGTTATTTTGTGCTGGAGCTAAATGCAATCAAGATGGTCTTGGCATTGCAAGGAAAATTGGAATAAATTAATTTCTGTAATAGAAGGTATTCCTCTTTGGGGGATGCATATTCTTAATATGGATACTAAACAGCTGCATAAACAGCCAGTGACGTCCTGCCAAACTTCACTTTGGGAGCTTCTCCTCAAATAGCTTTGCTGGATTGGAGGTAGGGGTATGTCAGGGGCTCAAAAAGTGAGGGGCAGACTCATGGCGTCTGACTGTACTAATCCATTTATATTTAAACCCTCAAGCATTCCCAAGTTTTATACAATTTACACAATTATTGGGCCTCAAAGCTGCAGATTTTTGGAGGTGTCGGTATGGTAAAACTTTCAGTTTCGCACTTCTTTTCTGTAAGAAAGTGTTAACAGTGTGGTCAACAATTTTCAGAGGAAAGTAGCTAAAGCTTGCTTGAAAAGTCACTAAATGACGCTAGATGACAATGCACTGATTTGCATATTTGTTGTGTTATCACATCGTATTTACATATACCACCTAGCAGGAGATCACTTGTTTGGCTGAGACCATTGGCTGAAACCAATTATTATAAAAACTCTTTCCTGTGGTCATTAGCTGAGACCAACTGATTAAATGGGGGAAATCGTGTGTTTTCTAGCTGGATTAGTTAGAGAAACCAGCAGCTACAACAGCAGTTTTCTTATATGATAGGGCACACCAGATGTACAGGATAAACAATACAAACTAACTATGTGTATATTTACAAAAAGCAACTTCTCTAAACATCTGAGAAATAGAAGCGACGAGCGGAAACACCAAATGTATAATGGAGAGAAGTAGGAGCAAGTATGTGTGTGAGAAAGACAGAGCAATGAGACTTTGACATTTAAGATGTTTCAGCATAAATAAAATGTAAAATATTCTTGTAATCAGCGTTTTGAACTCCACAACTGCGAACTAAATGTGAAAAAAGGAGGCGCAAACAGCAGGTAAGTCTGTCTGCACATGCGCAGCTCATTCTCATCTTTGTGAGCTACTGTGTGCACTGCGCAGAAGAACAGAGAAGAGACGGTGAGTGCGCGAGAACTGAGTTTCTCTCACGGGCAGGTTCAGCGACTCTCTTGAACAGGAAGTAGTTAAGGTTTGTACAAAATTGTCGCTAGATTTATCACTAGTCGCTTTAAAAAAAAAATCTCTCACTAAAGGTGTTTGAAAAGTCACTAAATCCATCCATTATCTGTAACCGCTTATCCAATTTAGGGTCGCGGGGGGTCCAGAGCCTACCTGGAATCATCGGGCGCAAGGCGGGAATACACCCTGGAGGGGACGCCAGTCCTTCACAGGGCAAGTCACTAAATCAAGCAACAAAATCGCTAAGTTGGCAACAACAACTTAGCTTTGTAAAGGAATGAAATTTCTAAAATAAGAGCCCTTAGCCTTCTCAAATTAAAATGGTGGGGAAAAGGTTTGTGTGGTTGGAACAGCAGCAAGGAAATGTCTTTAAACTAAAGCAGGACATTGTTGTACTGGTTCTTTGTACATAAATAAGGATATTTGCCTGCATAATGTCTTATCATTTATCTGATTCTCATCTCTGAAATCTGTGGCTTTCTTATGTACAGTTTTCCCTTCTCCTCTAAAGACATATCAAACCTCACTAAAAACAGACTGAATTTACACTGCAAGCATGTGCATGTCTGTAGTGTATCTTTCTCCAACTGTTGTGCATGCTCTTATCCACATCCACACCCCCAGGGCAGTTGATAATTTCCTGTGTAACAAATCAACATCTGAGACACAGACAAGACAGATGAGAACACTGTAGCCCACTCCAATACCCCCACGAGGTCCAACTGTACTACTTCCTGCCTGCTCTTGGAAGTCATGTTCTATCCCAGCCTTGACCCTGTTGGAAATCATCATTCCCACAGCTCACAGCTGAGCAAGCATGGGACTGTGGTTTCACTGGGTCAAGGTCAAACCAGGAGGAGGAATGATAACATCATGAATCAGCTGAAAGGTTTTTTTTCCTCTCGTTTTTCAGTATTCATGGTTGGCCTGTGCCCAGTAAGGTTTTCTTGCACCAACAGTCTTCAGTGATTGTACAATCTATTACTTCTAATTCACAGCAAGTAGATTCCCACACAAGAAAGTAACAGGGATTTTAAATAAGGTGGGGAATATGTGGCAATGCTGGTCAAGCTTGCTGCAGGTAGATATACATGCAGAAAACTAACAAACTGTGAGATACTCTTTACATTTTAGAACAGTCTCAGGTTTTAGTCATAAAATAATAATAAATTAACAAATTTAAATAAATAAATAAGTAAATTAAAACGATTTTAAAAAAACATAAAAATATGAGTGCGCATCCCAGTTCTGGTGCATATGACACTCAAAGATTAAAGTTATTTTAACAGAAAACATACTAAAGCTATTACTTAAAGTGTGTGTACAGTTATTTTAACAATATGAAAAATGTAAAATTCTACAAACATTTATACATGCATTTAATTTCACGTGCCCAAAGGTTTCCACAAAAATGACGTTAAAATTAGTGTTTTGTACTTTTTTCTTTTTCTATGTTACATTGTATGACTGACTCAGCTGACTCACTAAATGTAACAACTATAATATATAATCAATATAAACAGGGTAAAAATCAGGCTGTAATATCTCATATGTAACTGAAGTTCAAGTCAATGTGTGATTATATACTGCCTAAAAGCAGAGCTGAAATTTTCAATGAATTCTCTAAACAAGTCTGTTGCCACTGTTAGGTTAGTCTCTCAACCAGAGATATGGTTGAGCGATATGGTTAGGGCGATATGGCCCTAAACAATATTATTGCGAACGATACGATATGGCACAGCCCTACTCTCAACCATTTTAAATGCATTAAATTCAAGAAATAATAGGCCTCAACATGGTACAGGTAGCAAGAGAGTGCAAAACCACAGCCACATTACTCAGCAAAAATGGAGCATAAATGAGTCCTTATTATTGGACCTCCTCAAAGCCAAAGTTACACTAAATCACCAAGCACTAGTGAGGAGGAGCCCAGGCTACCTGCTGCTGCTGGAAATCGGGCCAACAATAAGTCTCTGTAGTATAATGAAGGATGATCAGACAGATGAGGTTGAAACATGGGATGAATCCCTTTGAGAGGATCTTTTCCAAAACTGATGAGGCAAGAGGATATCACTGCTTTAATACCAGTAGAAGGAAATTAAAAAAGAAAAAAAAAATTTCTTTGCCACCACTGAAGTGGCTGTGGGGTTTGAAGATGAGATCTTTTTGACTAAATTTTGTTTAGTCTGTACCCACATGTATTACCAGGGGAAGAAGGGAAGATCTGCTTAGATTGAGGCTCATTGCTAAATTCCAGCATTTACAAGATGCAGGGTTCATAAAAAAGGAGCTTTATGAAATTATAAAATGTATCCCACAATATATCTTTCAAACAAAGTGAAACATATAAATATACATATGGGACAAAACCAGCTCTAGTCATGTTAATTAGCAAGAACTCAACTGAAAATACTGTGCAGTCCTGGGAAACAACACTGAGCAATGACTGTCCTCCCCAAACGCTTTGGAAAAAAAAGTTAATTGCTGTGGCCTCATGTGCTGGTGCTAAATACAGCTTTGAAAACTGAAAGAACTCAGCTAGCTATTGGACAGCTGCTATGGCTAAAAGAAGGCTGTAAGAGCAGAGGGAAAACTAGTATTAATGTAGCACTAATTCATGACACAAAATGGCTAAAGGGCAGACGGATAATAATACCGCTGCATTCTCTGTCTGAAGGTAGAACTGTTCAACAGTGCAAGACCAGAGCATTACCTCATCTGAAATCATGTACAACATTCCTGGAAAAACTCTACAATGTCTAGAATTATGTACACAATTTTCAACGAGATGTATATTCCCTTTAATCCCTCTTTGTTTCCACATTGTAATGTTAAACTATATATAGATGCTATTGTCTCACATATGTGTTTTGTTATTGGTAGGGCTCAACTGACTTAATGTAAAAGAAAATTTGTGGCAGATTGACTGGTTCAGGGTTTAGGATTATAGTTAATCTGCACAGTTTTCTAAGATCAATTTAACTTTAGATCCCTCTTTGCTACTGAGATTCTACTCTGCAATCTAGTCCCTCTGTTATAAACAAATTTTCATGAAAACAATTAACAATGTAAAACTATAAATTAAGCAATATGACATGAGAGGGAAAGCTGTTATTTTATTTAATATCATTACAACTGATTGGGTTGTAGGCACATTATTATTTGGTTTATTCGCAACTGTGATATTGCGTTTATACAAAAGTTCTACATGTGCCATTTATTAATTAACAGTAATAATACATTACAAAGCAACAATGCATTAATTTTTTTTTTATTATTTAAAAAGATATTTCACTAAGCCCACACAAATGATTCCATTACTGGGCTGTTGTCAAGCAACACAAACATTCTCCTGCACATTATTTGGGTATTTTGTGTAGGTTTACATTACCACAGGACTGTTATACTGTATTATGTAGATTTATCCGTGAAATAATTACACCCGTCCCAAGCCCAAGATGTTGAAGTGCTTCCCTTTAAATTAAAGAGTTAATACACCTGAAAATGAAGTGATAAATGTAAAGATAAAATGTCAGTGTTGCTTTTCTTTATAAATATAGAAAAATGTTTTACAACTGAAAATAAAATAAGTGTTAATAAGGTCTAAAGACTTAATACAGCAAATGTTCCACAGTCACCCCTACAAAAAAGCTTCATGCTAATGGATAATTTTTCCTGCCAAAATATCAGAATACAAATCCTAAAACAGTACAAATGAATGAATTCTGCTGCATTCTGCAACAATATGAAAAAAGAATCCAGCATAGACTAATAATAAATTCTATAAATCCCTGTCCATAATTATCTCACTGTCAGAAACAGGATGCAGATGTTATTTCTCCATAAAACACAGCACTTTGTCAACACCTTAACCACATTGTCATCCCATTTTTCCAGCCATGAAAAAAACAAGTCTCTAGCCCTCAGAAACACCCAGCTGGTAAGCCTTTAAACTGATACAAAGGAGACAAAATATCTAACCAATCAGCTTCACCCAACCCAAGGGACAGTTTGACAAGTTGGATGTTTATCTAGTTACAGTATTAGACATCTGAGAGAGACAAGACAGCACTCAAGGCAGTCCATCCTAATTTGTAACCCTTGATACCGCTATCAGACGACATGACTTTTTGCTACTAGTTCCACATCTCTGCTCTGCTTATCTTTTACAGAGAACACAGGACAAAGTCCTTCATCTGAGTGTTAAAAGGCACCAAGAGGAGTAATTCATCTCTTAAAAAACAGAAACCAACAAAAGCTTTAAAAGATGACAAGTGGGAAGTTCTTAACACCAATTTTATAGTTGGGTGATGATGCAAAAGGCTTCTAGGTATTACATGTTTCCGTCCCAGGAGCAAGGGATAAACAGAGGAGAGAGAGCAAGAGAGAGAGAGCTGGCAGGATTCCCCTACCATTACACTGTCTTGTAATCCGACTAAATTTCCGGTACAGAAGGACTCTCAATGCTGCGTGAGGCCAGGATGGCATGCTGTGGAAAGCTCATAAACCCGTCTTAAATCCATCCATGTAATTATGACTTGAGGAGAGAGGACTACAGGTAGTTCAGATTCATTCATTTCCACAGAGAAAGGGTCAGGAGGGGGGCGGGTGTGGTGAAGTCAATTAAGTTACATGAAAAAACAGAAGAACAGGAGTCTTGCTCATGCGACAAAAACTTTAGAGACAATTAACAAAACATTTCAATGCCTATTTTTAGTATATCTTGTGAAAGAAACTGCTAGGCTAAATAGCGGAAAAAATAGAGAGTAGGGACGTCTAAGCAGTTTTAAGAAGACAATTGCTGTAAGATAAGAGGTCAGGAGTTAATTGGAACCCTCAGATACATAGAGAATGGGCTTACAGGTTAGGATCCAGTGTGTCCTGGGGACATCACATTGTCTAGCATTGCAAGTTCCAGGATATAGGCAATCTATGAGCATTATACAGGTTTGTAGTCCTTGGGGCTACTTCTAAATGTGTAATCAAATAAACGCTCTTAAAAATCACCTTTTAAATCAATATGGTTCCTATGGCTCCAAATGGAAATTATGCCCATCACACTGTACATTGTTCATAGTGCACATCATGATAAGGAGTGTAATAAAATGTACAATATTAGAAATAATGGTTATTAATGTCCACAGCACTGTGGACATTAATGTCAGTCTAGTTTAGCATGGGTTGCAATCTTAGCTCCGCTCTTCCGACTTACTAATCATGCTAAAAGAAAAGTTAGTGCTTGAGTTTAGATTATACATTTCATAAGACCTTTTCACACATGCAGGTATAGTATGTAAATACGCAAATGTACCAGACATCACCAAGCCCAGATAATGTCTAAGCGAATGCATGTGTGAACAGAACCACTAACGTTCCGGAGTATCACTGAATTCATGACATTCGTTTTACATATTACAGAGACTTTAGAACGTCAAGAGTTTCTCAAATCATAGCGCTGGATCTGCTTTTACATGAGAGCACGTAAAACAATTTACACTGATAGTTTAAAAAATTAATAAATAAACACAATAACCACTGAGCAATATGTTTACTCTCTAAATACAGAGAAAACATGAACAGAAAACTGTGAAAGTGGCTAAAAACAAGAGCTTGCGTGAAGTGAAATGTCAAATCTCACACATCCACTACTGAAAATGTTTAAAACCAAGAACAATTTACAGAAAACATACAATGATATATTAAACAAACTGATATTGTATTAATTTTTGCTAATTTTCACATATTACAATTTCTATTTAAAAAAGGCTCGTGGCTTTTGGAAGGGGAAAAAAAATTAACAGAGCAACGGCTCGTGCCTCGTAAAATTTGTATGTTGATTCACTCGCAAGTCAACAAGTCAAAATTTCACTGTATTAACAGAAATATTAACATTTTTTAAATAGTTCTTCCTAAACTGTTAGGGTAAAAATGGGTTATAAGATGAGAAAAGCACCCTGGTGTCAGTGTTTGCCCGTGAAGAAAAAGCACTTGAGTTCTGGAAAGCTGCAAACAACCCCTCCACCATTGGCCTTTCAATTATCTCTCAACAGCAAGAATGTTAAGTTTCGACTTCAAAGTAAATACTGATGAATGGACTGCAAACACAGGCAGTGTTTAAGCAGGCAAACCTGTAGGAGTGTAACATCTCTAGACCAAGCTTGACTAGTGGCCTTTTGTGACAGACAGAAAAAAGGAAAGGGGATAGAGGGTATGTTCTAATTACAAGTGAAGGAAAGAGAAAGAGGGGGCGAGGGATGAAGAGAGGAATAAAGAGAGAGAAAAAGAGGCATAAAACAGGAAAGATGGACAAGGGTAAAATGAAAGGAGAATAAAAAAAAAAACAAGAAAAAGAAAAGAGGTGGGGGTGTATGGACTGATGAGTAGAAATGACCAAACAAAAAAGACTAATCCAGTGACTGAATAACCCCTCCCCCATGTAAAGAAAAAAAGACAAAGGGGTTTTGTGATGTTGTAGAGCTTGGAGAGGGTGGACAGGAGACAGAGGGGGAGCCATGGCCCATGCCTCAGATCTAAAGATAGGACCCTGACGTCTTCTCTCACTCACACACACACACTGGAGGCTTCCTTGAAGGGCCGTCTGACGATTCAAAAGGCCTAAAGAGTGTGTAGGTATTAAAGACATTCCTACAATGGCCATTTTTTTATTTTATAAGCTATTTGGTGAAGCTTCCCTCACCTAAGTGGGCATCACATACTAGATTTCACTACAAGGAAATCTGACATAATATGAACTGGTGAATATGAATTGGTGATATTAACACACATGCAGGAACATTTTTCAGACTGTAAACTACCGCTGAGGACGTTAACACACTGAGACAAAACACACAGGTTCAAGATGGGGCCGAAACAACAAATGCAGGCATAATTGAGTGGCAAGGCTTTTGAATTTTGAAAAGGGGTCTTTCCAGTCCTTATTTATCCACAAAGGAAATGGAAAAGATATAATATTAAGCACTGCTTTACTATTTAAAATGAACATGTTGATGATTCAACTTTAACTGCAATTTTTATGGTTCATATTACCCATTAACAACGGGTGAATGCCATTTCTTAATTTTACACCATCCCTCGTATTTGAGTGTAATCTTGCCCCCTGGATCTGAGTTACGAGATTTAGTGGTTAAACGGGATAAAAAAAAAAATGAATCATTCATTCATTCATCCATCCATTATCTGTAACCGCTTATCCAGTTCAGGGTCACAGTGGGTCCAGAGCCTACCTGGAATCACTGGGCACAAGGCAGGAACACACCCTGGAGGGGGGGCTCCAGTCACAGGGCGACACTCACACATTCACACCTAGAGACACTTTCGAGTTGCCAATCCCTACCGTGTGTATTTGGACTGTGGGAGGAAACTGGAGCACCCGGAGGAAGCTACGCAGACACAGGAAGAACTCATCACTCTCCTCACAGACAGTCACCTGGAGGAAACCCACGCAAACACAGCACACACCTCACAGACAGTCACCTGGAGCGGGATTTGAATCCACAACCTCCAGGCCCCTGTAGCTGTGTGACTGCGACACCTACCTGCTGCGCCACTGTGCCGCCAAAAGAATTAATCAGAAAAAAACATTTTTTTTTGTGCTTGAGGTGTTAAAGCCCTTCAAATGTTAGGACAATTCATATTACCTCTATATGAAAAAAATAAAATTGAGAGTAGAACTGAACTTTTCATCATCTGGCAGCAGTAATACAAATTTACAAAATTCCTGTGAAATCTTTGCTTGTTTATTTGAGTCATTTGCTTTATACTATGTGTATGTGTATTATTTACTGATAATAAATAGTTAAATATTGTATAGTAATGAACATTTGGTGTAAAACTCTAATATTGTAATAAATAAAGATATTTAAGAGCAATATAGGAAAAATTACCATAAAATATTTTGGTCTTATCGAACAGCTCTACATGAAATGTCCACACAATGTAAAAAGGGTGACTAATTTTAATATTTTCAAATTCTGTTTGGGAGATATTTTACATACATTTGCATCAACAACAACAGAATAAATTGTCTCTCTTATTGGGTCCAGATAGTAACCTCTATTTGGCCTTTGCAATCATTCAGTCTCACACACTTGTTATTGCTCATGATCACATAGCGACAGCTGGAAATGATGTCATTTCCTTCTCCAGCGGAAAGTCATTAATAGCCTGATCTTGGACAAGGGTGTATGCTAAGCATATTTTAAAATAAAAATGGTAAATCTCCAATGCCATAGACTTACAGAACAGAACACCATTAGTATTAAAATAAATAAATAAATAAAGTCACAAACAGGATACAGGATTCTTTTTGCGCCATCTGGCACCCTGCAGAGCAAATGGTAGTCCATGGTAACTCCCACAAGACATTCGCGTTAAGGCACACACTACTTGTCAAACCCAGTACTCCCTGTTCATGCAGCACAAAGCCTGTAGGAATGTCACAACAAAGTGCAGAATCTGGCTCGCTGTTATATGGAAAGAGATCATGTTTAGTCAGGGAAGACAAAAGGAAGTGGCTGAGGGGAATCTGGTTACAGCTACGACTCAACTTTTCCAGGGCACTGGAAGCCTAGTGACCTGTAGCAATGATCAACAACGGGAGAAAAATATGAACGACTGTAAAATCTACTTCAAGAGCAAACGCCATTTGGAATTAATTTTCTAAAATATTCACACAAAACTAAAACTCGGCTACTTCACACACTCTGACGAACGCTACAGATTTAATGACAAAATCAATTACTATCAAAGGATGTATTAAACAAGCAAAAACTAACTTTAAATATAAACCAATCAAAAAAATAAAAGTTATTAATGAAGATTTCCCCAATTGGCTTGTCCGTTATTCTCAGACAGATCACATTTTAACCTAAATGATAGATTAGATGATAAAATCAAATAAAAATTTTTTTTTAAATATATATTTTTATATAAACCTAAATGGTGTAAGTAACACTTATTTATTATGAATTAATAATTCTGAATCGAAACGCCCTGATTCCCTCTAGCCCACGATTGGCATTGAGCCCGATGAGCTTAGGGTTGTGTGCAGCTGCCTTGGATTCCATGATAATTTCATTCGACAAAATGCATGAGCTGAATTCACTAATTATCTACAAAACATGAACACAATACCATTCATGTTAATTAAACATCTTTTTTTAAAAGTTAATAACTGAACAGAGTGAACAATCTCCTCTATTTAATAGATATTATGGCTGAACTATAATTCAATATCAATATATAATCATAATATAAAATGCTTTAATAACAATGATGATTTTTAAACAGATATTCAATATACATTTACAGCATCTGTCATTTACTGATTGATTACAGGGTATTGTTAAGTTCAAGGTCATGTGAAATCAGTTTAACTCTAGACATCACACAGCCAAATGAGGACTTCCTCTGTCTTGGGGGAGACAAACTTTCAGTGAATTGTTTGTTTCCTACTCCATCCTCCAGAGTTTGTTTTCTCATCTTCACTTTATCATAATAAAGGAAGTTACAGAGTGACAGGTTTATTGAAGCAAATCTTTCATGTTGGTAAGGGACACTACCAAACAGTTTTCAAGAATATTAGGAGAGTCCCTAAACATAAAGCTGATTTAAAGCTGCTTTTTGTAAAGTGTGTTAAAGTAATACTGAGCAAACCTCACTTCTTATTATAGCCTGGTTGCATTTGGAAAGCATGCCCTTGAAATGTGGAAACACTGAGATTAAGATACCCTCATAATTAAAAGCAGGTGTTGTCATTGTTGCCTGAGGGAGGGTATTTTTTCCTCCTAATATTCGTTGTTGAAGCAACAAATATTAATAAACAAATAAATAAAAACCCTGATAAGCAGATGCCTTCCCATTTTGTGTAGTTCCCCATCTCTCCGAGTCCACTGGGTCCATTTGCATGTGGAAACAGCTGTATTTGGATGCTGACAGCCTCTAGAAGAGCAAAGGGCTCGATTTCACGCTTCAAGACCTAACTGCTCCACTTTGAAGCCTTTGAAGAGCTGCTTGTTGTAAAATAAAGAAAAAAGGCGACGCTGGATGTGCTTTTAAGCAACGAGAGCTCATTTAAATTGGGGATGTACAAGGAAATTATATGGCACATCCGACCACCTGCTTTTCACTAAATGCATGAATTACCCTTCAACCAACTTAACATGTTATACCAGGGCTTTCAGCATAAACCTATATTTTGCATCTTTCAGGTTGAAATCTATAATAATCTATTATAAAGGGTGTATCGAAAAAAAAATGCCCACTTTGAACTTGCTGACCCTCTGCAATTGCATTACCTGTTTGTTTTGGCAACTCAGTAGCTACTCTGAAGCGGTGTGCATGGCTGGCATCAGCTCAACACTCCCTATGCCATGATAAGCACCTAGTGACGAATGACGTCTTACTCGAGGAAGAGTTTGCAAAATCAAAATACGCTTAAGCATTCAACTATGCTGTTTCAATTGTCTTCATATGCCATGACCGTCATTCATTCATTGTAAACACAGCATGATATTTTACAAACAATTGCACTACCAAATGCCAGGTCAGCTCCCATTTCTCTCCTTAGCCCTTGCCCTCTGTTTTGCCTAGGTGTTGGGGTGGGTGAGTTTGTATTTAACGCCATGTCAGCCCAACAGGCCCCATTCAAGGCAAGAAAGGTAGTAAGATGTAATTTATTGACTAATACAAATTTATTTTAGGGACATTGAGGCTGCCATCTATTTAAGTTTGTTATGGATTGCTTAAGTTTTGTTATTGACAGGAACTTTTGAAGTGCTGTTGCTTTTGTATTGTTGAATAATTCTGTCATGCTGTGCATAAGGAGAGCACGGATTACTTGGGGAAACGCACTGTAGAGGTGCTATTGAGATTGTTGGTGATGTAGCATGTAAAGTTCACATGGAACTGGTGGCACTGAGCATGCATTAACGGTACCAGTGGGGATAAGTACAGCCTTAGTCACCAGGGAGTCCAGTGTGGATTTACACTTGTTGATGGTAAAGGGTAAAGTAAGACTGTGTCATAAGTCTGACATCCCAGACCCAACCCTCTCCAAGCTTTAATGTTGAGCCGTCTGGTGGTGCTGTGGGCTTAATTCAGCGAAACACCAACGAGAGGAGGTGCCTGCCTGATAACCCCTGTGAAGACTTAGTGATACAGAGGGTGGTTTGGGTCATGGGCTGGGCTCAATGAGTAACCATAGTTGTTAAGGAGCTGGTTGCTGATCAGATCATAAATGGCCACAGCAACCTTAGTGTTGAGGTGTAGGATTCAACAGGAATTTTGGTGGCTGCAGGTAGAACAGAGTGTGGTGAGCCTAATGTGAAGCTCTAATGGATTGGTATAGAATATTTTACATCTTGTGTATGATTATAATAGACTTAAGCTGAGTTGGGGTGTTGTAAAATATGGGGCTGGTCTCCCTTTACTGGCTACATATGAGTTAAACCGGTGGGTCCAATGCGGCACCTTAGGAAGTAAATTTGTGATAATACATTAAACAAGATTTAAATTAAATAATAATTGCTATAGTTTATAAAAGAGGAAAATATTGACATATGCAGGTTTAACACTCACTTGAAGCATGCCTCTGAAAAAATCTCAGTTTTGGGTTTGTGTCTCCTTAACAGGTCAGAGGATTTCTTGTTAATCAACTCATTACTAGAATTTTGAGAGAGTTAAGTGAGACTTAAAAGTTAACACAGTCAGTGAAATGCTGAGACATCCAAAAAGCACCCATGCCCCCAAACACAACAGCCACATCTTCATTTGCAGTCACTCATGACGCAACAGATTAGACTGAATATTGGCTGCATGCCAGTATATAGAACAAGCCGCAAGCCAGACAAAATGTTCACATTTTCAAGAATCAAAAGTCACATTTCTTGAAGGTTAAAAAAAATAATAATAATAATAATAATAATAATAATAAATAAATAAATAAATAAAATAAGACCCAATCTGCTTCAAACAATAATGAAATGTGAACATGTGTAAACATGATAAAAAGGCTTGCACAATCCACATTTCCAAATAAGTATGGATATTATTTTATTTATTTTTTTTAAACACAAAAGAAAATACAAAAACATTTATCTAGCTGAAAAAAGTACAATGAATACATTTTCACTCACCATCGTGTCTTGTAAATATAAAGCAGTTTATGATCCAATATCTACAATACACTCCAAACAATCCAAACAAAAGCACTTCTTCCAAGGCAAGACTTCACAGAACTTACATTTTTTAAATCATGTACCGTGTTTATATTGTGAAATGATTCAAGAAACATGGAAAAATACCAGGACATAAGGCTTGACACCAAAGTTGAATAGCAATGACATTCAGGCCCTACATAAAAAGGTGTCAACATAGCCATAAGGGCTTGGGAGAACTTAAAAGGTTTTCAGGTTACAGAGTCCCACACATCATCAAGAAATGTAGCTTGAAATTCTGTTTTACATAGAATAAGCAACAAGCCATTCTATAATAACATTCTAACAAATAATGTAGGTCCAATCGCATCTCAGATGGTGCAAAAACAGTATGCAGTGGTCAGAGGAATCCGTGTTGCAGCTTGTTTTGCTGCATGAAAAATCGCTATTGTTATATCCATGCTCTACTTGCCTGCCTACAGTCCAGACGTGTCTCCTATGACGTATTAAAAAAGAGGAAAATCAGGCAAAAGAAGCTATGAACTGCTGAGTGGCTAAAAGCAAAAATTCCACTGGCAAAGCTTTAACAATTAGTATCCTCAGTTCCCAAATGATTAAACACTGTATTTAAAAGGAAGGTTGAGTTTGAGCGTTTTGCAGGCGTCAGATTTTTAAATGTGTTTATACTGAGAAAATACAAGTTTTTTTAGTGGAAACTCTGGAAATCTTTGTCATTTGAATAAAAGATTTGTAGGAATTAACACTGCTTGTTTTTATTGCATTTTACAAAATGTCACAACCTTTCTGTAAATAGTTTAGAATTTTTCTTCTTTTTAAGTCATGATTAGAAAGATTAGATATGCTAAATGAACAAAAATACTAACTCTTTCACTGCCCAGTGAAATGTGTAAAACAACACTAAATTAACAACAACAGCAGTAATCTGCGTGATGGCTGTAAGGTACAATCTAAAGTTAGCAGGAGCTTTTTCAGAAACTGTTTGGCCACATTGACCTGGATCAGTGGCCCACAATGACTTTATCACCAGGAGATGAGGCAGCGCCTGCACTTTGTCCACCCTGGGTGGTCTGATCCTCCAATCCTATCTCTAGCAACACAATTAAAAAGCAAATAGCACTCTTGATTCTTTCATTGTCCTCACATTTCCCCCCCACTGTCAAGAGTAAGAAACAAGCCATCTTTTAAAAACAGGTTAGTTTACAAATCATTTCATTTACAAGGCCTCAGTTCATTTATTTCCAAAATTAATAATACTCAAAACAGGAAAAGGATTGTAGTTGTAATCACCCACCAAAATGCACTCTGTAACTTTAAGCCCACTGTAAGCACCAGGTTCCCATGGTGAGATCATACCTTGCAGTGAACAACAGTAGGTTTTACAACAGACAACATGCTCTCCCGCAAACACAGTCAACTAAAATTGGTATAATTTGGTCCAGCTGGTGCCCCTTCAGAAATGACAAGGTCTTTAAAAAGGAGGTTTGGGGGGAAAGCCTGCAAGGGATGAGGAAAAAGGACCCTAGGGCCCAAAGAACATTCTGCTCTTCATTTTCCCACACTACTGTTTCCTTTCCTGACTCTTTGAGAATATGAGAATGAACAAGCCAGAAAGAGAGCATGACAGAGAGACAGAATTCAGGAGAATGTGTGTGTGTGTGTGTGTGTGTGTGTGGGGGGGGGGGGTTACAGGAAGACAGCTCTTTCCCTAAATAACTGGCTTTTTCAAGGGTAACTTTTGTCCATTCATTGTAATGTGGATGAGGATGGATGTGTACACTTCATTTCAGAAGTTAGCAAAAAGAGGGAGGCATAGTTAATATTGTATGGGAGCATGAAAGGATGTCTGAAATGTTCCCAGATTTAAATCATTACAAGGACGATGTACAGCTAGAATCTTCCCATTAAAGCAGAGTTGAACACGAGACCGGCTTCTGTTATGTAGACAGATGCATACCATATGAACAACAGCTGCATCACTGTTGCCCAAGTTCATTAGAAATAACGGGAGCTCTTTTTCTTCATGCTTTTCTTTTCTCCTTCTGGGCAACTGGCTCATTTAGGCCTAATTTTCCACAGAATTCCCACAAACATTTTGTGAATAACATGCCTGCTCTGTTAACACATCTGGAAAACGTAATGTGTATATATTTTTTTTAATTTCACACTTTCTACAGAGCCTAGTAACATATTAGCAGTTTTATTCTGTGATATTTACACAGCGGCACTACCGTTGAGTTCCAAAGGTTGATTACATTAAGTTTTTGCTCAAATATATATTAAATCTCTATATCCCTCCAGTCTCTTCCTGTTTCTCTCACTCTCTAGAATATTGAGCTGTGCTACAACAGCCTTCATATTCTTCATTAAAACGTCTTCAAGCTTCATGTTCAATGATAAAATGGTACCTGAAACCTTTACTCAGCAAATTAAGAGATTTCATTTAAAAAATAAAAAAATTCATCAAACCAGCCTCGAGGGAGTTTATCCTTGCCACTGTCGCCTTCGGCATGCTGGCATTGGGCTTTGATGCAAATAATCTGTTCTTCCACTAATTATGTAAAACTGCTTGGTGACGTTAGTTGTAAAAATCGTTATATAAATACATTTTTATTGATTACATTTTTTTATAGAATTTATCTACACTGAGACATTATAATTAAGGAAAAGAAAATATTTCCTGTGGCAATTTTGTCATGCTACACCTTTGTAAAACTACAAAAGGAAGTACCAGAATTTTACCCTCTGGTTAAACATGATTAATCATAGAATACTGCTGTGATCAACACTATTTAATTTTTTAAGTCAGTAGACACCACTAGAAAATGTTTTTGCCACTAACATTCTCTGAGATAAAACTGTACATCCAAATTAGGAGTCCTGTAGGTCAAAGCCAGGTTAAACCTAAATTAGCTTTGTCTCAATCTGTATGGTCATCTATGACTGAAGAGGGTTTAACAATTCCATGTTTTAACCCATTTAAACAACAAACATGACAAAACTTCATTCAGGTGCTAGTATAGGGTTCAGACATAACTTCCAGAAACTGTATTATGACGCTAAAAAGCATTTATCTAGATCATTCTCCATACACAAACCAATGCTGTATCAAACATTCACAATTGACACTCAATAGAGTCTTATGTGAGGACTCAGCAGGGTGCCCAGCCCCCTTGTTGTGTCCCTAGCACATTTAAATATACAACCATCTGCTCAATACTACCGGACATCTCCCCTCATCCGTCTGCTTGCTAGATCAGACTTCATCTCCAGTCTTTAGGGAAGCGAACTCAGAGCTGTCAAGCCAGGACTTGTCTGCTTCCTGCCCAAACCAAGCAGAATGGAGATAAAAGCCATCAAAGGCAGAGTGTATAAAAATAAGAGCTTATGTCTAAGAGACCAGACATCTTGTGGCTTCCCGCCTACTGAGGTACACAGGCAACATCCTATCAAAAAAATAAATAAATAAAATAAAACAAAAAATAAAAATATGATATCATTATGTAAAGAAATTCTGACTTCACTTCCCGGGAAGTACAAAAGATGCCACTGTGTTTGAGTTTTTGTGCAAGAGCATCTGTGACTTTGTGAAATACCAGTTCCACCCATCGTTAGTGACAATCAAAGTCAGCAGTAATTACAGATGTCATCCATTGACTCTCCTGGCTATATTAACCCAAAGCAGACAGCCACCCATCAGTCAGCTGGTCAGTTTTATTGACCTGTTTTCCAAACTTTCAGATAACCATAGCAATTACACAAACATTAGGTAAAGATCTGTTCAGGAGTCCCTGAAAAAAATAATAATAAAAATAATTATTTATTATTTCTAAGGATGTCCTGACCCAGGGTGGGGTTTTTTTGCCCCTGTCCTAATCCGGGTACTTTATGCCGTGTTACCGCAACAGTAGGATGTCGGAGCCGACTTGACCCCGTTCCAGTTAAACATTGAAAAGTGTGCTCCAGGAGCTTGATCTCAGTTAGCATTGTTAGCAATCATGGTTAATAACAAGGAATTACGCAATATTTTACACATCTAAACATCACGGAAACACATCCACATATAGAAACTGGACAGTACTGTGTTTACTACTTATTTAATGAGACACAAATAGATATTAGCACTAAAACTGTACAATACTACACCTTTAACACACTGATGATATGTGGGCAGCCATCTTGGATCCTGAACTTGTATCCTTACAACATGGAAACTCTGACATACGAGTTGAAATATATGCAGCATTAATATAGAGTATTACGATGACAGTCACTGACCTAACAATTGTTTTTGTAGATGAAACAGCTGAAAATGTATACTTCATGTAGATTTAAGTCAGTAAAAGTAGTTGAACTCAGGGAAATAATTTTTTTCATTGTCCTTATTTATTAACCAAAAATGTCTAAATACACAACGGGTTTTACAAATTTTTAAAAATGCCTGAACCGTTCATACTCTTTTAGGGACAATTATAAATACTTTCAGGCTGTAACAGCCTAATAAGAAAAGATTAATATTAAAAAGGGTTTAAATACATTAATAAGGACTATTTAGGAAATATCTAGCCTTCTTGTCACAAACTAGCCTATGCTAACAATGTGTATTCCACATCCCAAAGGAACTCTAGCTTTGAATTATCCAAGTTAAACCAATGGAGGCTATCTGTGATTTCTCATGCATAAAAGCATTAAAATGCCAATAGAATATAGTAGATTACATCCCACAGCTTGCTTCCAAAGGGGACTAACTCCTCATTCTGTTTCACCTGCACTTTTCCTGGCCTTAGAACCTCACCATATAATTGTGCTTAGGGTGGCAGGAATTCAATGGTACGTGTAATGTGAACAATTTCATCAGTGAACTCACGCCTGCAAAGGAGAATGGGAAAATGTAGGTCACACCAAGACAACAAAATGGTTGCCATGGACCCAATATCCTTCAGATTATTACTATATATTTATATAGAATATATACAGTTAAATATACATATTGTTTAATATATTACAGAATCTTTAAAATATCTTTACCTCATGCCCCAGATTTAGATAAATTAATTATTTTTCACTAAATTAAAATGTTTTGCAACATTTATAATAGTACAAAACAAAATACAACTCCATTTGTAGCTTCTAACACAGCAATATTTCTCTCTCTCTCTTCTGGGACCATGCTATACTAAGCAGATGTTTTAAAAATCAAAAAGGAAAGTGTCTACCACTGTCTTTGCTATTCCCACAATCCACTGTAACCTGTTTCTGAATTTCAAGCCAAACATTCCTGCTTCTCTTACAGAGCCATTTAAGATTCAACTTTAAACAAAGTAAAACCACAAAAGGGGGTTTTGTGATTTTACACCTGCATTTAAGTCATACCCAGCTTCACAACAACCTGACGAGAACAGAGGTGGTAATAACTAGTTACATTTGTTCAAGTACATGTACTTAGGAACAGTTTTGATAGATTTGTTCTTTCTGTGAGCAGCCTAGTATATTGGTGTAAGTATATTGGTGAGTAAAATCTATATTATAACTATATTTAGTTACTAATTCAATTTTTCACAATATTTCAGATTAGCTATATTTCAGGTTCAAATCCTAATATTAAGGTCCAGTGTAAGTTGTTTTCTGTCTGATTACTCCTAATTTTACTTAATTCATTCATCTACAAGAAACATGCACTTTATTCAACTATAGATATAAGCTATGCTACAAATATCTGTTACAAATACATAATATTTAAAAATGGCTTGCTGCCTAATGAAAAGTGTCTGCCAGCTAAATGGACTGGGATTTGTGAATATCGTGTGATACAGACTACGTGACCAAGTCAGCCCTTAAAACCAGCTATTGTTTCAATAAGGCAATCTGCCCTAGTG
The DNA here is from genome assembly GCF_029633855.1 of Hoplias malabaricus. Taxonomy (NCBI): domain Eukaryota; kingdom Metazoa; phylum Chordata; class Actinopteri; order Characiformes; family Erythrinidae; genus Hoplias; species Hoplias malabaricus. The sequence goes on from NC_089808.1 coordinate 19,529,965, forward strand.
GCTGTTTGCAGCCTTTCTACTCACATTAGCAGGACACACTAAAGCAGTGCTTTATCCATGTTGGCAGTTTTTTGGCCAGAAATGCTTTCATTCAAGTAGCTACTTGTAATCTCTCAGAAGCAGCTTAATTAGACTATGTAGCAAGGGTGGGCTGCTAACGTGGTCTGCCAGACCTCTAGATCACTTTTTCTCAATTAAAAACAGGTTAAAAACAAATGTAAAAACATCCTATGCGGGCACAATTTGAACTTTAATTATAGTAGCATTGAATTCTTGTAAAAAGAATACATAATATGGATAAGTGAGCTGTCTAATTTAATGCATGGCTGGTTGGCCAAACTTTTTGTCCTTGAGGGGGCCAAAGTGCGATGTCTGCAATGGGTCAAATAAAGACAAAACAAGATCAAGATCACGAAGGTAACTTCATTTCAAACCGAGGTTTTTTTGGGCTTTTTTTAAGTTGTGTTTTATATTTGATATTATATAAACATGAGGCAATCTTATGACCTGCACTAATAGAAGAGTTGACCTTTTAATAAATAATTTAAGTAAAATAAACAGAATACGGGCACTACAATGTTGGAGAAACGTGATATAAAACTGCATAAAGATAAAAAATGTGAAGAGTGAAGGGGGTGGGGGTCGGTTGAGGTTAGGATAACTGGGTGGGCCTAATCAAACATTCTCACACACTTTAGCCCTGATTTGAAGGGATTAAGGAGGGCACCCCTGATTAAATCATAGCTGTTGAAATTATGTTGACACGTCTTCTAAAGTGATTGAGAGTCTTTTTTTCTTGTGGTTTTTAATTACATGTATAAGAGGAGGTGGGGTGGTTTAATAAAATTATGAAAATATGACCTTTTGTAGGTTACTCTACAGCCAATACGCCTTAGCATTAAAACTGAGTGTGTTCTGTGTAGAAAATAGACAACAAGTTTGCATTCAACCTTAGGCTACGTGCCCGAAGGAGTCCCAAACGTTTGCACAGATTATTAACTCTGGAAGCGGAACCTTACCGAGGTGTAAGGTGAGGTTGATGGAGTTCGGGTACTGGATGCCCGCCAGCATGCTCTGGCTCTGCCACCAGGTGCTGTCCGCCTGGTTGTTGTAGTCGGTGAGGAACACGGCGCTGTGATGCTGTCGCGGGTCGCGCGCGTCGCAGATGTGGCACGACTTGGTGACGCCGGTGACCCCGGTCTGTACGCAGTACTCCTCCGGCGGAGAGCCGCAGGTGTTGGTGGCCACCACACTGGCGTTGAACGCGGCGTTCACGAACTCGGGCATGCAGCGCTGCGGCCGCCCGGACTCGTCCACGCACTCGTCCATCGCTCCGCGGCCGCACGACGCCCACAGAGTCAAAGTCAGCGTCAACGCGCGCACTACGAGGGCTAAACGGGGCATGACGGGGCACAAGGACGTCCTGAAATGTCTGTTCGTTCCAAATAGCAACAATAACACCACCGACAAAGTTACGGTAACTCGGCAGCTACCGTGTTCGCGGAGGACCGAGAACTAAAATCATGCGGGACGCGGCTCGGTCCGGTTGCTCCTTCCGTGGCTCTACTTTTCTTGAACGTGTGCGCCGTCCCGTGCGAACATCCACTTCTTTTTCTTCTCCTTTTCTCTTTACGGGTTTATGAGTACCGCCATGGAAACAAACTGCACAATACCAAAGAGGAGCCACAAGTTTCTAGGGGTGGGAAACGAAGAGTATCCGCGCAGGCTACACCCTGGCAGCTAGTGCGCAAGTCAAAGAAGTTGGAAGAGGGGGGCGAAAAAGTTTTAGGGTCTACTTCCGCCTGAAGGAAGCTTTGATGGCGAGCCGAGCAGCTGAAAAGGCGAGTGCGACAAGGAGAGGTGGGGTTTACATGTAGTGGGCGGAGTCTGTGTAAAGAGTGGGCGTGGTACGTTGACTAGTGTCCGCGGAGGAGGCGGAGTGTACAAACCGAGTGGGCGGGGGTTAGATGAGGGGACCTGGGTTGTAGTGTTCTAATGGGCAGAGTGGGCAGCTTGTCGGTGGACGTCAGCAGTCAGCGACAATGGGGGCGTTAAAAGGGGATCCCACCACTGGCCTGCAATTAAGCCCCTGTGAATTATGTTTGAATACTTTTGTATTCCTCATTTCTGAAAATGTATGCCTACTATATACAAGAAATCGATAATAAACTAAAAGAAAAAGTAACCCAACCCAGGAGCTATATTATTTGCCCTTATACTAGGACTAAAAGATTTTAAGTAAAATATCTAAGTTCAGGTTTTTTGACCAATATACGACTGTGAATAAATCACATTATCTCCAACAAATGAATGTCCAGTTCTATTTATATAATCAAGAAGACCAAGAAGATTTGGCTTTAAAGGTGATTTTCACAATTTTAGTCTAATACACTTTTTAGAAAATTCAGACAATGTTTCCTCACCATTTGCTAGCTCCCTGGCACACTGTAATAATGTCTGGTGTTTGTACGCAGCCCTGGCTCAGTAAATGGGTAAAAAAATATACGAGATGGCTCAGGAGCTCTCTCATTTACCCTCTCAGGCACAGATGGGAAAGGGCATCAGAATCGTGTAGAGGCATCAGAATGTTGAAGAGCATGGTAAGAAATGAGGATCATGCTCCATTCCTGCTCCATAGATGGGTAGAACTGACTCATTTTTGCTGTCTCACTTACATTACTTAAGGAAGATCTGACTCCGAATTTGGGCTGCTAACTTCATGAAGGTAAACACAGATCCAAAGTGCTATAAAAAGCTTGAGTTTCTGTGGTAATTCAAACAGTGACTAAAAACATACAGACAAGTTCATCTTCAATCACCAACAAGCTACATCCTGGTTCTTAATCAAAATATTCTTCCACCTTAAAAGATGCAGAGCTTGTGAACCGATTGGCTGTAAGGTCAATATATTTCCAGAATTGTCCACCTTGCCTTTAATTAACACTGAATGTAGATGCCAGACTGTCATTTAGTTGTAGTTGTGTTTGCCTAACTATTATTGGTCTTACATTCATTCATTCATCTTCTGTAACTGCTTCGTCCTGTTGAGGAGTCAAAATGTCCCCATTTAAAATTGTTATGGCATGATTTTTATTATTTATAATTGCAGGTCTTTTAAAATTTCCTCTTTCAAATTGTGATTTAGATATAAAAAAATTAGTCGTGCGGCATGGTGGCGCAGCAGGTAGTGTCGCAGTCACACAGCTCCAGGGGCCTGGAGGTTGTGGGTTCGATTCCCGCTCCGGGTGACTGTCTGTGAGGAGTTGGTGTGTTCTCCCTGTGTCCGCGTGGGTTTCCTCCGGGTGCTCCGGTTTCCTCCCACAGTCCAAAAACACACGTTGCAGGTGGATTGGCAACTCGAAAGTTTTCGTATGTGTGTGTGTCAGTGTTGCCCTGTGAAGGACTGGCGTCCCCTCCAGGGTGTATTCCCGCCTTGCGCCCAATGATTCCAGGTAGGATCTGGACCCCCCGCGACCCTAAATTGGATAAGCGGTTACAGATAATGGATGGATGGAAAAATTAGTCGTTCAACATGTTCCTTAACTAACTTTACATGTCTTTAATTTGACTTTATTACATTTACAGATTTGTAAATGTAATTAATATCAGTGGAAAACAAAAAGCACCTCGTCTGTGAAATCATCCAAAGTGTACCCATAACAGTGCAATGAATCAAACCAGTAATGATCAGCAACACCTCTTAACCCAGATTCAGTTCACCATAAATCCAAATTATGAGAAACATAAAACAGACAGAAGAAACAACATGGAACACATTTTTGTCGCATTTCTTGCGGTAATTCTTTTTAGATTAAAGTTATTTTTAGGTTAAGAAATTTTTTTTTTCTTGAAATGGAATCAGAATGGGTTGTATGTAACATATGGCATGTCACTAAAGCATTTGATTTGTTAAAGAAGTTGGAACTTACCTTTCAGAAACAAAAATATGATTTTAAACCAAACATTCTCTATGTACTCACCAAGCACACCATCATTCTGTAAATGAGTTCACATGTACGCAAACTGTCATGTGACTGGATGTTCAATAAATGTCACTTAGGGGCATCATGATTTAAAGTGAAGGGTAAAGTTGTGTAGGGGTCTTTCTAGACCTTATAAACGGTTTTGTGACACGTCACCATGGACTCTTATGAGCTACTCTCCTTTTACAGTATTTCAACAAGAAATCAAATAATGTTCATATTCATAAGGTTTAAAAAAAAGATATAATAAAAACATTCCAAACTTTACTTTCATTGCCATATAACAAAGATTTATTTTGTTAAACAACAGTCATAAAAACATGCAAAATACTGGCTAATGTTCTTCACTTATCTCTTTTTCATCTTCACACTGAAAAAAGCAGTGTTTTCTCTTAGAGGAAATGCTTAAAGACAAAATCATGCTTGGATGAATCTCCAGAGCTATAAATATCTAGGAGCAGATAGTTGTTGCACACTGTGGGCAGAAGGGCCAAAGAGCAAAGTTATATATACTCATCCCAACAAGCAGGTCTCAGGAAACCAAGAATAGCAATGAGGATTTTAGGAGTTTATAGCTGTAGTCTTACATTACAAAGTGTGGTTCAATGTTTAGTATTTTTTTTTTTTTTTTTGCAACACTGAACATGCTGGGGCCCTAATCCAGAATAATTAATCCATAAATTAATACAAAGTTAAGATGGAAGAAAAATACATTCAAGTGAGTCAGATTGTTTTCTCTCATTGCTAGTCACATGATCAAATCAGAACCAGAAATATGTGAATGACAATAAAGCGCATAACTGTATTTTGAAACCAACATTTCAAAATGTTCCCATAATTCATTTGTTTAGAGTGGCTGGGTGGTTTGATGTGAAATATATAACTGAAGGAAACTCATAAACATGGATTTCTTTATTATAGTGGTGAAATAACACAGGAATTGCAAAATATAGACATTTTATGTACTGTACAAAATGACCACCGAACCTACAAGTACATTTTATAAGTAATAAATATTAAAGTTAAATTTAAAATAAATATAAAATAAAAAATATATAACTGTAAAATAGGGAGCAATTGTTGCTTTCTATGTTGCTTCACTAGCAAGAATATACTCTAAAAGTTAAAAATATATCCTAAAACTATCTTATGTATACATTTCTGTTAGAAGATTTAAACTCTTCAGTTCCCCAGTTCCTTTGATACTGCTGTAAACAATTTTTCATCCATCAATACATCCATCCATTTATTGGATATAACCACTTATAAGGTTTAAGGCTGCGGCTGGTCCAATGCCTACCAGGAATCACTGGGTACAAAGCAGGAACACACCCTGGATGGTGCACCAGTCCATCAACAGGTATCATACACACATTTGAATATACAACCACCTACCACCATGCATTTTTGGACCATGGGAGTAAAGCAGAACATCTGGATAAAACCCATGCCAACACAGGGAGAACACACCAAACTCTTCACAGACCCTAGACCCTGGAGCTGTTTGACTGCGACAGTATCTGTTGAACCTTTTCACCTTGCAGACAAATTTTATTCAGTACATTTCTCTGGAACAGAGTATTGCACATCTATCAGGGCTGAATAACTTTCTTTAAATCTTAAATTTTTAAAGACAACATCTGTGATTCTGTGGAACTGCTGGTTTCTCTGGTTGGTTTACATTGAGAAGCTCATTGTAGTTTAAGGTGGAACGATATGTTTGAGGAAACAAACAACTATTGTTTGTAACTAATTTGTCCACTTGTCTGTGGATTTTTATTCGCTGTTTGAATTACCACAGAAACTCGACTTGTTAGTGGTTTCTGTAAAGCAGAATGAAACAGCAAATATTTGTCTATATTACCCCCTTATGGAGCAGAAATAAAGCAATATTCTCATATTATTTAATGATATTCAATGTTTGGAGGGCTCTCCATTGTCTAAACCACTCCAGATGCCATTTCTCTGCTGTAAGCAAATCGAGAAAACTTATCATATCAGACAGAACTCCTTTGTTTTTTTTTTTAAAAAAACAACAACTTTACAGACACTGGGGCATCATAAACAAATTAGACTGATTTCCAGCACACAAACAAACTGGAGAGCTAGCGAATGGTGTGGAAACATCTTATGGATTTTATGAAACATAATTTTAAATACCTTTACAAATTTGTTAGTTTACTTTAATTTGCAGCCCTTTCTTTATGCACACCTTTGTAACCACAGTTCAAGTATATTATAGGGCCTTGTTGAACTATTTAAAACCACATTAAGGCTGTTCAGTTTAGAATAGCCATTATTTTTTAATTGCTGGGCTTGACGGACTTCTCTATATTCCTTTGCTTTTGGGGCTCTCCCTAGTGTAATTCATTTTTACAGCATTGTACTGAAACCCACAGGGAGGGGAAGGAGGTGGTGTAGTTTCCTACCCACACCCAAAAGTTACATAGTGCAGTTTCTGCAGTACTGAGCCCAGAGTAGCAACAACAGAGGCTCAGTTCCCACAATGACAGGTCAGTGAAGCATCACAATGATTTTGAAAAAGCAAAGCAATGTATGTCACAAGATAAGTGACTGATAATGGTTCAAAGCACTGACCATTCGGAAATCTAAAACAAAGTCAGCAATTCAGCCCTATTTGTGACTACTGATAATCTCATAGCTTCATAATCTAAAGTAACTCATTCATTGCCATGATTCCATTACAGTACTATTTACTGATATATAATCACTGGAATCTTAAATGATCAAGGACCTTTAGGTTTAACCTCTATTTGATGCAATCATTTAGTCTGGTGTAGTCTTAATATTCTTTATACACCACTTTTAGTTTCAAAAAGACCCACCTTCACTTAACCCCTGAAATAAAACAGATTTATCGAATTTTAAACACATATCAATCAAGAGATATCACTTGTATATCCTAAAAACTAGCAGAAAGTTTTTTTTTTAATTTTACTGTTATTACCTTTTCCAGGTTGTCTATGCCTTTTTTGTTGTGGCTAGATTTCAGGATGATGGCTGGCTTCCTGTCCTCAGGGTCAATGATCTCAGTCATTTTATGCAGTGTGCTCAGCAGGATCACATTGTTGTACCTGTTTTGAAGCTAAGAAACAAGGAGATATTGGAAAAATAGTGGAAAGAAAACAAACTTTAATGAGAAGGCCCCCTCCGCTTCATAAGATGTTAAAAAATTGTCATGTGTGACACTGTGCCCCCCTCGTGGAGATAAATTCATGCGACACTGAAATGCAATCATAAGAGTGGAAGTGTGGATTTGTATTTAAAAATTTTAATCTGGTCAGATCACAGTGAAATACAATCAGCTCACAAATATAATGCATTCCATCGAGTGAAGATGTGAGTGTGCCTAAATAAAATACAATACACGTTATAGCATTTCAGTCAAGGAGTAGTGTATTAAAAGACAAACAATGAAGTGTGGTAATTTTCTAATCACAGCCCACTACTAAATTTGAAGAGTGGTTGCGAAACCCAGCAGAAGTAATTGCTAGTAGCTTTAATCCAGAGAAGATGTTGCTTCACAATAGAGAAAAAGAATACACAAACTCATTCTTCAAGTTGAGGATACAGAGAACTACTTTTCTCTGAAAACGACTTGCTTTTCGTTATCATAAAAATGCACTGATGCATGGAACAGCTCCATGGTTCAGCAGTTTAACAAACAAGGAGCTTGAAAATACCTGTTCCAGTGTGCAGTCAAATTTGCTTTGTTAACTTGAACTAACAAGGCGGTTAGCTTCTTATTTACTAGCTTTTTTTCATCTGTTACATTCATCTCAAGGTCCGATGACCAAATACAATCTTAGCCCTTATCAGTTTTTTTTCCATCTGGTTAGCACTACTTTCTAGTTGTGAGCAGCAGAAGAAATATATTATGCTTTTTATTTAATGTGATGGTAGTGAGTAAATTGTGTCTCCCATCTCTGTTGTTTTTATCAAGATTTATTATCTCACGCATTTCAGCCCAAAAACCTATCCGGTAGTAAAATTACTTTACGCCACCTCCCAGATGAGTTTTCTATAAAAAAGTATACTTTATGTGAAAGTGCCATTGACACTGAGGTATTTTGGGATTTGCAAGAAGCTTATGCTGCCATCAAGGTGACTTTTTTCCAGACGTCCATGGTTATTTCAGCAACAGAATGCCAGACATGAATTAACTAATAACTCCATTCATCCATCCATCCATTATCTGTAACCGCTTATCCAATTTAGGGTCGCGGGGGGTCCAGAGCCTACCTGGAATCATTGGGCGCAAGGCAGGCATACACCCTGGAGGGGGTGACAGTCCTTCACAGGGCAACACACACACTCACACATTCACTCACACACTCACACCTACGGACACTTTTGAGTCTCCAGTCCACCAACCAATGTGTGTTTTTGGACTGTGGGAGGAAACTGGAGCACCCGGAGGAAACCTATGCGGACACGGGGACAACACACCACACTCCTCACAGACAGTCACCCGGAGGAAACCCACAGACACAGGGAGAACACACCACACTCCTCACAGACAGTCACCTGAAGGAAACCCACGCAGACACAAGGAGTGCACACCAAACTCCTCAAAGACAGTCACCCGAAGGTAACCCACGCAGACACGGAGAGAACACACCACACTCCTCACAGACAGTCACCTGGAGGAAACCCACGCAGACACAGGGCGTGCACACCAAACTCCTCACAGACAGTCACCCGGAGGAAACCCACGTTGACACAGGGAGAACACACCACACTCCTCACAGACAGTCATCTAGAGCAGGAATCAAACCCACAACCTCCAGGTCACTGGAGCTGTGACTGCGACACTACCTGCTGCGCCACCGTACCACCCTTAACTAATAACTAATGTTATTAACTACTTTGTGAATATAGGGCGGCACGCTGGCGCAGCAGGTAGTGTCGTAGTCACATAGCTCCAGGTACCTGGATGTTGTGGCTTTGAGTCCCGTTCCGGGTGACTGTCTGTGAGGAGTGTGGTGTCTGCATGGGTTTTCTCCAGGTGCTCCGGTTTCCTCCCACGCTCCGAAAACACACGTTGGTAGGTGGATTGGTGACTCAAAAGTGTCCGTAGGTGTGAGTGTGTGAGTGAATGTGTGTGCGTGTTGCCCTGTGAAGGACTGGTGCCCCCTCCAGGGTGTTTTCCTGCCTTGTGCCCAATGATTCCAGGTAGGCTCTGGACCCACCGCGACCCTGAACTGGACAAGCGCTTATAGATAATGAATGAATGAATGAATGAATACATTTTATGAGTATAAATATTTACATCCCCAGTCCTTTCTGTATTTTACACCAAGTAGCATTTTTTATGTAAGAATGAGTTGTATGCCATTATTTAAAGTTAATTCTCTCCTTTATGACTATTAGTTTATCAGTTCTACAAATTTTCAGGGCAACAAATGCCAGATCAGAAGATCAGAGGCTCAAAATGAAGACATTAATTCACTAAAGTTATAATATTGAACACGTTATAAGAAAAGGTCTGCAAAGAACTGAGATTAAAGCATGTCCAAGTAGAGTGAATCCCAATACTCAGCACACAGTCACTGCACACAACCTCTTATCTCTTTGTCTACACATTCCACTACCACTCTGCCCTTGTCCTGTGAGCTCATCTGCCATTACACCCTCCTATCAATCAGTCCTTTCGTTTCAGCAGATCCAGTGCTGGGGAATGAGTGTTTGATTTATCCGTCTGTGTCAAAAAGGAACACTGTCTGTCAGCACTTTCTGTCAGCTACTCATTTTAAGTTTCCCGTCTGAGACAGTGCTCTACTGCTTCATGCACAGGCATGCCCCAAATGTGCATTGTCTCGAATCCTTAGCCTCAGGAACTTTAAACATTCATCAGCAATTGTTCTCTCAGGTTTACTTTAAGATACAGGAGGTGTGTACTCTCCAGGCTACAGAATGTGCCTTGAGGGCAAGACTTTGTTCTCTCCAGATATGTTCTCTATCAGACAATCAGGCTATCAGGCTAGCTGACTTCAAATGATTCTGCTTCTCTCCAGAATAAAGATAGACATTAGCAGAACAATGAGCATAAAAAGAAGTAAAATTTTATTCATATTTATCTGTTCAAGAAATGTATAAATTAATAAGCCTCTGGAAAACAGCTATAATTTGTTGACCCCATGGAGAAACCCCATTTCCAGAAAAGTTGGGACACTGTAAAATCTAAATAAACACAAAATATACTGATATGCAAATAATTAAAACCTACCCACACACAGGTAGAACACAGCAAACTACAGCACCAACATGCCACAGATGCTCTGTACATTTTAGAGCCAATTTCCAGGATTATCAATAATTACTGCGACATAAAATATAGTTAAAAACCCCAAATTACTTTAATTCACATGAAAACCAGAGGACGCTGTGTGTGGGTATCTGTTCCTATAACAGATTTAGGCAGTTAGGGTTCTCCTCCAAGCATATTGACCTGGCCAATGGTATTTTGTTAGTAGCAGTTTGTAAAGAAACCTTAGTTTGTAAAGAAACTCTGTGTCCTTCCAAATGAGTAAAACTGGAACGGACAAAACTGGTGAGAAACGTTGGCTAGCCAACTAAATACGCAAACATTGGCATTTTATACAGAGAAAATTAGCAAAGAATAAAACTCAAGTCAATCCTTTCAGATATTTAAGGAATGCTAAACTTAAAATGCAGTTTAATGGCCATGTAGAACTAAACGTCCATGCTGTAGAAAAAAACCCAAAACTGACGAAACGAAAAACGACCTTCTACCAACTCTGTTAGAATGCAAAGTAGTTGTAAAACCCCCTCTGGTGGCAATGACTAAATTGTGCATCTGCTTCTAAATGTATAGGAGGGTCAGTTTTTTTTTAAACATTACTCTTAACGAGCCATTATATTGGATGTAAAGAAGATTCAGCACCACACATATTGTAAAACATGGCCCCCTCGAGTAGGGGAACCATTAAATGGAGCATATAATGTTACACATGACTGCATCTGATGGTTAATTTTAGGCTCATTCTGAACTGTAATCTTACACAAAATGGAGACGTATGGAGCTGACTCAAAATTGCAAATATACCTGCTCTACTGATATTAAAATAATTTATCCCAACAATCTGAACTGCATCATAGCATTATCTATGCTAACAAGACAAATATTCTGAATTCCAATACATTGTTGTGTACATCTTGAATTTTTTGGGACAAACAGAGCTACAAATCAATTTTGTGCACTAACCTTCATTCCCAACACGTTTGGTGATACAAGGTACAACAAATATTCGAAAAGTGTGCCTGATACACCGTTTTCATCATTTTCATGTACAAAAGCAATTTCTGGAAAAGTTGGGATATATTTTGAAATGTAATAGTCTTTCAGATTAAATTTGCCATAAAAACATGAATAAATCTACATTTACAGTAAAATGTCAGCCACCATCTACATTGTCTTCACCAATCTGTCTATGTGCCTGGTTTAAATACATAATTATTGATACACAGTCACAAATGAGATACAAGAGCTCCAATGTCATTTCATTCATGTTGAGAAAACAAACCAAATATTACATAGTTGTCATAATTCACATAAGCTACTCAACTGATAAAGGTCTCCCTAATTCTAGCTTGGTCCTTCCTTAGTCACAACTCATCAGACAACTCCATTCATGACAAGCGTGGCTGTAGGGTGACAATCTTGGTGCCTGGTAACATCTAAGGTAATGTTCATATTATTAAAGGCTGGGAGGGAACCTCAGGTGGTGGTGTGTTCAACTGTTCAAATGATCGAGGCTATTCAGAAACTCATTCTGGTAATAACCACCAATAACTCAAGAGTCCAAAAGTCTAGGCAAGGTGGGCCTGCTTCAGACAGTGTGGGTTACTTCTCAAAAAGCCTTCTTAATTACCAAATAAAAGGAACACTAGGTAGTATTTTTACCTTAAAATTAGAGCTTTAAAATCATTGTGATGCTTCACTGGCCTGTAATGGAGAGAACAAAGCCTCTGTCCTTGCTACTTTGGACTCAGCACTGCCTCTTTTGGTGGAGGGTAAGATGGAAAAAGAATTTAAACATTCAATTTGTAGCCATTGAAATATTTCAAATTCAAGGTATTTTTATTGTATCATTTGTTTTATTTAAAAATGATTCCAACACTTTAAACATTTATTTTTAATACAGTAATTATAAAGAAAGGGTGGTAAATTTGGTACATTAATTAATGTTTTTTTGCAACACAAACATCGTACAGACAAGGAAAATATCAGTGGAGTTGCTTTCTTAAACACAACTTTTTGTTTACACAAAGTAATATTTCTATATTCCCAATGTTTAAACATTTTTTTTAGTTCTTATGCATTAACTATGTTAGCATTTAATTTTTTTAAATAAAAATCAAACATGAATGACTGTGGTCCTGTCAGCCAGCTCAACACAAACCTTATGGGACACCAATAAACAGATACACAGACCTATATGTCTGCAAATGACATATTTATTATATTCTATTTTAAACAGAATTAAAAGGGTAAATACTGCATATATACCTTACACAAATGATTAAAATTAAATAACAAAAATAAACTATGCAAACATCTGAAAGCTACAATGGAGAAACTATATGCATCAAAATAAAAAGCCTGTTCGTCCACTGAAAACCATTTACTTTGGACATGTGCTCAGATGTGTACCTAATAACCTCCATATCCACCTCTGTTAAATCCTCGACCTCCCCGATATCCACCTCCTCCTCCATATCCTCCTCCTCCTCCATATCCACCATGGTAGCCGCCAGATCCTCTAGATCCTCCACCTCCATACCCTCCTGATCCCCTGTAGCCTCCACGGAATCCACCACCATATCCCCCACCCCTATAACCTCCCCTGAAACCTCTACCACCCTGATACCCTCCAAACCCTCCGTCTCCATCCATCCGAGACATCTTTGGTGGACGTGGGCCATCTCCATATCTATCAAGTCCCAGAACAGGAAATAGTTATAACATTTGCATGAAACCCTACTGTGGAACTTAAGTTTGAAAATTATTTTAAAGCAGCTCGAGGTAAAAGAACATGATTCAAATAATAAAACAAGACATAAAATGTCACTGTACCATTGATAAAACATTGTTTGCAAATCAAACTGTAGGAATGCTACTCTCACCGTTGATTGTTCACCATAAGATTGAGTCCAGCTGAGGAGGGTCTGGACAGGAGCCGTATGACGTTAAGGAGGCGCTCGTTGGTGGGATCCAAATTCCGGATATATTCTGGGTCTTTGGTCACCTCGACCACAAGTGCTTCCATCGCAGCCCTCAGTGCAGCTACACCACCTGCAACTTCGTGTGGAACCCGCAGCTTTATCCTAGCAAAAGACCAAAAATATTCTTAAATGACCCTGGGCTTTCATGCACCATGCTCGTCTTGCTTTGATTATCTGTCATTTCATGGGTTGCAGGTGAAGTCACTGTGTATAGTAGCCGTCATATTGGGCACCTACTCATTACTCAAACACACCACTCAAAAACTGTGATGATTACATAGCTTTGTTTCTGTCAACACTTTCAGTCTTCATTTAGATGCAAATGAGGGAAAAAAGTATGAGTCAAACATATAGGTGCTTGTACTTGTAGTCTCTTACACACCGAAACAAAACAAGTGCTGATGCTTGTACATGATCTGTGTATGAATAACTCACTCAGATTCAGTCACAAGAGCAGAGAAATGCACTGGAGTCTGATGTGCTAACAGTTTTCCAAAAGATTAAATGACGAAAAAGCTAATGTGGCTAACAGAGGACAACTGTCTGTTTCTCCACATTATCTTTTATGTCCCCTGACACAAAGAGGCAGTGGGTTTCTGTGCTTCTGAGTTTTGTGAGACCCTCCAGCACAGGAAGAGGAGCTGGGTATGAGAAACGTATCAGTCTTTCCCGTCTGTTTACATTAGATCTGCCCTCTAAAACAAAACGGGACAGTCCACACCAATATGGTACCCCCATAAAAAAAAAATCCTGCGACTGCAACCCATCGACAGATAAAGAAAATTGTGAAAAAAGACTCATACAGGCTTACCAGTCATCAAGTTCAACCACCACCCCATCTGAAGTGATTTTCTTACAGGCAAACAAAAGGAGTTGGAGAGGGCTGACCATTGTCATTCCCTTGGCTGAGATGGCTCGAGTACGAATCTGTAATTAACATGAAAAACAGTTCATTTCAATTTCCCCCAAAGCAAGTTAAAAATAATTAATTTCAGAGCAGGAAATCAAACCAACCTTTTCCCCAAAGACAAAGAAAGGTGAAGGGTATGTCATGTCATGACTGCTGAAGGGGCAATTAACAGAAGACTTGTGGATGAGTGCATTTCGGCCTTCGGTGGTCAAGATCTTCCTCTTTTCCTTGTGGTAACAGACATTCGGATAGAAGCCAAAGGTCAAGAGTGTGATTACCACGTCAAGATTATTGTCTGGCCCCACATTGTTGAATATTTGGTTCATCAGGCACTCTGTAAATAAGAAAAATAACCAGATGAGTGATAAGTGAAAGAAAATACATATTTCATTCAACTGTACACATACTAGGATTTTTTTTGTCTGACATTTTGCATTTTCCTTCTTATTAAAAGCCCAGCTGAAGCAGGACCTCCCAAACGGAAGCTAAAATATATAAGGGGTCTCATAAAATATCATAAAAAAATATAATAAATAAATAAATTAATCCTAATTTATAAAGAGAAATTCCTATAGTTAATTGCAATCAAGTTTCTTTTTGTTCATATTTGACTATAAAATTATATAGGATCCGGTTTAAAATCAGTGTATAATATATATCATATGCATATGTGTATGTATACCCAAGCAACACCTACATACATGTACTCTACAAAGACATTTAGAGACATTCTGAGTTACAGAATGGGTAACATTCGGCAGTGAGCCAGAATGCAGTATGAATGAAACTTTTTTTTTTTTTTTTTTTTTTAAATCATCCAAAGACTGAGATAAAATTTAATGTACAACTGGAGTCTGGATGCCATTAACTGCAGTTAGTCATGTTAAACTGTCCACTCTGAGAGGCTAATATCCTGGAAAAGACACTACCACAGACCTATTTTTTGCTGTTTTGTTTATATAAGGTTGCCAAGGACCCATAATTGTCACCTGTCTCAAAAAAACTCCCCCTCACCCCCCATGATTTAAACACATCAAGGCTCATTAGGAATGGTTCAGGGCAGGTTTGTTTACACTTCTCAGCCCCATCTCTCATTTTTACTGTGCCCCATTATTAATCATAGAGAAAGACTGCCCACTCCCCCTAGAGGAGCTGCCTGGTCACTTCAGCAGAGAATCTTTGGCTTCAGTTAGCTTTTATAGATGGTTTAAAGTGGCAAACTATGAAAATGTGCCAACAGCATTATGATTTTTCTTTTTTTTTACATTCTGAATGTTTTTTGAATTTCATTTTCATGTCTATGTTCAAACAGCAGGGAATATGCTGATCTGGGTGTTCAGAGTCACACTACTGTAAATTAGATATGGATCAGATTTGAAAACCACATACAAACATTTACACAGCAGGTATTGTGTGAACTCGTGGCTGTGTGAACAGCAGAAATCACAATGAATCTGTTTTTTTTAAATCTGATTTGGGTCACTTTCATATGTGAAATTGAGATCTGATCCATGGCAACGTGACTCTGTCTGAATGGTCAGATTGGAATTCATGTGACTTTTACATCATTCCAGCCGCTGACAATGATCTCTGGACTATGGTCCAAAGATTTTTCGTTTTAGTTTGAGATGTTAAGAACATGGAAACAGACTGGACAAAGCATTTTTTTAGTAAAAAATATTTGGAAGTAAAAATCTTGTGAAACTTTTTAATCCAGGTTTCTGTCTCATATATGAGAAAAAAAGTGCTTTATATGAAAAAGACAGACATTTCCTTATGGTCAGTGCCTGAAACATTGTCCTTTTCCTGTCACTTGTGGGTCAGAGTAGGAGAGTGATCTGTTCAGATTGATGTCAAATATAAGTCATATTATATAGACAGTGTGAACAGCAGGGAAAAAAATAGATTTAATAAAAAAAATTAAAAAAAAAGTCAGTGAAAAAAAGTGAAAAAATCAGATTTGGGCCACTTTGTTGTGTGAACGTAGCCAAAGTGACCCAATTCCGATCTGAAAAAGTCAGACTCAATGCGTGTTGTGCTGTTTACACTACCACACACAAATGTGACACACATGTCACACACGAAGTAAAACATTTGATATTTGGACCACTTGTGCCTGGTGTGTGAACATAGCTGTAGATGTAAGGAATGATGGCTCACCTTCAGGGAAGCCTTCATTAACAAGGATATCTTTCAGCTGGACTTTAGCCTCCCACGTCATCCTCAAAGTTGACATGTGCAAACGCTTATGCTCACAGAATCTGGTTTCTGCTTCTTCACCACCCATCCTGAAAGAAAGATGGGGAAATGACTACCATCTGATCTACTTTTCTTCCTAATTTAAATATTGTTTTCACTGCAATTTACCATACAATTCAGAAAATGTCCTTCAACCAAGTCCTTTTGAGGAAAAAACAAATCTTACCTTACTTCATCCCAGGCTTGAAAAACAGAAAGCAAGGCCACATGGTCAGAGAACCGTGTGCCTGCAAAGTTTCTGTGTACGAATCCCAGCCGTTTGCCCTCATTGATGAAAGGCTCAGGGAAGCAAGAGGCTGCTGAAATGGTGCATACAGCATCTCCCACACTACAAGGACAAAAACAAAACAGTTACTGATCAGCGTTCATATGTAATTTGTTGCAAAATTTTAAATAAAACACTGTTACTTTAAGATGCAGCCCATGATCATCATCTTTCCCAGCCGAGGTTCAATGGGCAGTTTGGCCAGGATGCGCCCCAGAGGTGTCAGCTCATCATTACAATCCAGAGCGTCCAGTTCTGTGGGGAGGGGGAAAAAAAAAAAAAAAAAAAAAAAAACACACAAACTTTTTTTTCAATAAATAAATAAAAAAAACCACTGCTTTAAAATGAATATTTTTCAAAGTTATTTCAGGTGTAATCAGAAATGTACATTAAACGCTTTAAGTAAGAAATTGTACACATTCATGCAATACCTCTAAGGGTGTGCTCAGCTTCAATAACAGCATCAAGTGGAGGAGGTTCGATTGCTTTAGACAGAAACTGGCCAATAGCCCCCAGTCTGAGCAGCTTAATACTGAGGGCCACTTCATGCAGTGGTGTGCGGAAGATCTCAGGAGTCATGTGTGTCTCCAATCTATACAAATGTAACCAGAAACATCACTCTTCATACACAAATCAACAGAGACGTACCTACTGAGAAACATAGAGGCAATTTAGTAAACAGATGTCTGCTCTTGCTTACTTTTCAAAGCGTGCTCGGCTGCACAAGTGAAAGCAGAAGCCTGGCCTAACACGGCCAGCTCGTCCCTTCCTCTGCTCCAGGTTCGTCTTGGAGGCCCACACTGTGGCGTAGTTGGTCATGTTGTTATGGGAAGTGAAGAGCTTCACTTTCTGCCTGAGTATTAAGAAGTGTATTGTCATTATTTCTGTTCTTGTGTAAACTTACAAGGCGTACAAGTTTTGCAATATATTTACATAGTACTTACTTGCAGGAGTCAATTACATAGACCACATCATTGATGGTAATACTGGTCTCAGCTATATTTGTGGACAAAATTACCTGTGAAAACCACATTAGTTTACGGCACAGAACATGTCAAAATTCTAAGCTGAAACTGTAATCAAACATGCTGTCGATCAAATAAAAATAAAATATCAAAGACGCATTAAACAAATGTTAAATAAAAACCCCAAAACACTATTCGCATTTGCTGCAATTAATCGCACTGTCCTTTAAGACCGAAGCTTATTAATAATGGATAAAAATAACGGATAAAATAAAATAACAATGAATATTATTTATAATAATAATAATAATAATAGTAATATCTAAACGTGTAGTTTGAATTGGAGTATCTTAAATGTGCCGAGTAAAATTTCAGGGAGAGCTTTAGAACCAGACAAACATTTATCATTTTACATTTAACATCAAACATGTCATTTTAACACTCAAACAAGGAGCTCTGTGTTTGAGAGAGCAAGAGAGGGAGAGGAGGACGGGTAAGAGGGAGAGTTATGATATTTAACACATTATTTGAGCATAAATAAAAATGGTATCTAACTCAAGAGTAGCAAAAAGAGTGAATACGGGAGGCATTTGGTGACACGATTAGTGCTAGAAATGTAATTTTTAAAACACATTAAAATGCCCCAGTGTTAGCGAGTATAGAACATTATTAATTGCAAACTAATGTGTAATTTAAATGTTAATTTGGAAATGAACAGACCTTTATCACCCCATCAGGTACAGGCTCAAAAACTCTCCTCTGCTCCTCTCTGGGGATCTGGGAATGGAGGGGCAAGATCCTGTAACGCTGGCTTCCTGATAAAGAATAAACAAACATGGAGCTGTCATTATCAGTATCACACACTAAACATTTAAAATGTGAGCAGTTAAATGTCTGCTAATCTTAAATGCATAGTTGTTGTCAAAACCACCCACAATATTCATCCCAGACTTTATCCTTTTAGTGCCCTATTCAAGACTGGGTAAAGTCAGTGCACATGAGAACAGCGCAAGAAATGTTCCTCCTGCTACGAGTGTGTGTCTGACACAGAAAATCTCCCGTTGTGAGCTGCATGTGTGAAAGACCACTCCAGGATATCTCCAGACCTGATACTCAGGAAGTCCTCTAGAAATACTAGGAGTTCATGTGAGAAAGATGCATAAGGATCATACGTGCAATGCTAAGGAAAACCAAAAAGCTTTCCTTTCAAGAGTATGCAAACCCTAAATTATATTAAGTTATATTAAGCAGAAGAGTACCAGTAACTCAACAGAATATCACTGCAGAGAGCCGAACAAGTTGGCCATCATACAGCCACAAGTTAGACAAATTGTTCAGCTATTCTTAATTCTAAAAATATACATTATAATTAATTAAAGATTATAAGAGGTATAAACTCAAATTTAAGCTGATTAAAAAGGTACACACATTATGACTGAATTTAACAATATTACAGAGTGTAACTGACCAAAGTGTGGATTCATCTCCAAATGTTTTTGCATAGAGTAGATCAGATTCCAGCCAGGCAAAAACACCAGCACTGCTCCGGCCACTTGCAACGTCTCGATATACTTCAGTAGAGCCTCAATGAGCTCAAATGGAGTCTCCTTCTCATTTAACTGGGACATTGAACGTTTGGTCTCTGGACCATACTCTGGCCCACACATCAAATTACAGTTCACCTGTGGAAGGCAGCATAGCAACAGATATATAGAGAATGTTTCGAGCTCAAATCACAGTTAATGTATATTAAATATCACAGCGTGTTTTTAGTAACTGTAATAGTTCATTAAAAAAAAAAAGTCTTTTACTTCGCAGACATTTCTTAATAAAAGCTAAAAAGAACTGCCTGTAATACAAAGTTTTAAGATGACCGGTGTGTGTGAGTGTGAGACAGAGAGAGAGAGAGAGAGAGAGAAAAATTTAAAAAGTGGGACAAACAAAAAGTATAATTTCTTTACAAACTTAGAGACTCGTCTACATATAGTCTGTAACAAATGTGCTTTCATTTGAGACCTGGATAACACTTGTTAAGAGAAGCATTTTACGTGATTTAAATAAATGAAAAGGTATTAAATAAATGAAACTCAGTATTTTTGCATACTTCCTCCTCACCACCCTCCTCATCTTTGTCTTTTTTCTTCCTGTCCATTGGCGGAGGCACAAACTGAGTCATCTGGATACAATCCTCCAAGAAGTATTCTGTAAAGAATAAAAATAATTTAAGACCTGTCATCTGACATTGCACAGGAAATGGTAACTTTTTTCATTATTGGTTAATGGACAAACATGTTATATATGTATGTGTGTAAGTATTTAAGCGTACAAAGTCATTGATACTCTTACTGCATCTCCCTGCAGTCACTTTTACAAGCTAAATCTTCACATGATTTAAGTATAACGAAGGGCTACACCAACAATCTGGGTTGAGCTCCCTCTCTCCAAAGACGCTCACCCAAGATTGGACTTCTGTTATGTTTTATAGCTCCTGACCGCCAGGGCGGTGCCAAAAGTGGATGTATCCCTGCCGTGCCACGGCCAACCGAGAGCGTATGCCAATGAAGTCACTCACGTGACACAGTGTGAGAATCCCACGCAGTATATAACTGCTCGGATCACGCTGTACTGCCTCCTTCTCTTCTCGCCTTGGAAGCCGATTGAGCACAGCTCGCCTTGAGCTTCGGAATTTTTCCCGACCGCTAGAGCGGTTTATTTTTCTTCTCTTCACGTCTCTTCGAGGGATACGTCAGCCGACCGCCGTACATAGCCTGGTACACCAGAGCTTAAGTCCGAGCCTATACGCAATATTAACCACTGTGAACCTAACGGGTGAGTACCCTTCTCCAGCCTTTAGACGCCCAAGCTGCGGTACACCGAGGGCTAGGCAATGACGCGTTTTTTCCTTCCTGCTCCTCAATGTTCGGTACACCGAATCCACTGAGGCCACGCAGTATACACCGGTAAGGAACGGCTTTTGTGACGCAGAGGTTTTTCTTAGGCAATGCTATCTCAGATTAGCTGTATTCACTGTCCCTCCCTTTTGGAGCCCAACGATGGACACAGACTGTGTCCGTCGTGTCTGGGCCTGGACCACCTGCGCGAGGCACTTACGGACCCGTGCATTGACTGCGCTGTGATGCCGATGGCCATTCGCTGGGAACGCCTGGCGGGCCTTGAGGCATGGAACACGGCTGCTCTACCTGCGGCTGCACCTAAAACGAGCCAAAAGAAGCGTCCCGTGCCTCGCGGAATAGCCGCGTCGGAAAAGGTCTTATGGGGCTCTATCTGACAGGATCGACACTGTTTTTTCCAAGCTGAACCAGCTGAAAAGCTTGGTTTTAGCTATGGGCAGCCAGAATCAGAGGCAGTCGGAAGAAACCTCTGTGGATTCTCAGGACTCTGGTTTGCTGCCTCCGGAGCCGGATTTAGATATTCTTTCCACGGTTGCATCGGACGTGGGGTTCTCGACCATACTACCTAGTGGTCGTGAGACTGAGGCCCTTACTCTAAGCCAGAGCTCCCCACTGCCGCCATGCCCTTTGTCTTCGAGTGGAGCTAGAGAGGATGGAGAAACCCCTGCGGCGTCTTCATGCAGGTCTTCGGTGGAAGACATTGAAACTAGCCCTGGCCAGGCTGGGCCTAGATACCCCAGCGGCAGAATGATTGCGCTCTAACGCTCTGTTTAAGTGCTTGGAGGCAGACGGACTTGCAGTGCCCCCATGTCAGGATTTTGTTGCGGAATTCTCTGCCGCCTTTCGTAGTGAGAAGGCATGCCGTCCGACAGACACGGCTCGCATGTTATCTTCCATGTCCGGAGCAGCTGAATACGGTTTAGCGAACATGCCGCCTATTGACCCCTGTGTAGCCTCAACGGTGGTTTCACCAGATGAGGCTCTTTGTCAGGAGCCCCGCTGCCCCAGTGTGGAATCCAGACGCATGGACGAAATGGTTGTTAAACTGCATAATTCAGCGACGCGGCTGGCTAGGCTGCTCAACACGCTATGCATCCTGCTCATAGCCCTTCAGAACCCTCCTGCTACCGCAGAGGACCCCACCGCTCCAGAAGAATTGCTAAATCTGGCTCTTTTAACAGCTGGCTATATGACCCATGATACTGGACGGCTTGTGGCCACAAGTCTACATGCTCATCGTCAAATGTGGCTGGCCCAGTCCTTGCTACCCGAGCTGTGCACCCACCACACTACTATCAGTACCCCTGGCTCCTTGTTATCTCTTTGGCACTGCAGCGAAGGAAGCCCTGGAGCGCCGCTCATCCTTCACAGAAGCACAGAAACTTCATGGCGTGGGACAATCACAGAGCTTTCATCGCCCACCGCACAGAGTGCGGAGTCATGACCGAGGACGGCGGATTAGCACTTCAGCTCCCCAGGTGCGCCCAGGCGATTCCACGGTTCCTGTGCTGGCCCCTAGGCGGCACTCACGGCCCCCTAGACGGCATGTTGCCCAGGGTCTGTGGACATGGGCTTACCCAAGATTCCTGTCTCTCAGAGCGGCACACGTGGCTGGCTCCCCCAACAACGTGGCGGATACCCTCTTCCGCTTCACCATACACCCAGGACGGTGGAGACTGCATCCTGAAGTGATTCAGTCAGTGTAGAAGTTGTTCAGGAAAGCTCAGGTGGATCTCTTCGCCTCAAGGGACACCACGCATTGCCCCCTGTGGTTTTCCGAAGAGCCACAAGACAGCCCACTGGGCGAGGATGCCCTAGCCAACGACTGGCCGAGGGCACTACGCTACGCTTTTCCTCCCTTTCCACTACTTCCAGCTCTCTTGGACAGAGTACGCTGGGAAAACCATCGGGTTCTCTTGGTGGCACCTCGATGGCCATACCAGCCTTGGTTTCCTCTTCTGCTTTCCCTGGTTAAAAGTACACCATGGGAGCTACCGAGTCGTACAGATCTGCTCTCACAACTGAGAGGACAGGTGTGGCACCCCCAGCCGGAACGGCTTCGACTGTGGCCCTTAGGCCCCCCACTGGGCTACAGTCGTGTTTTCCCCAGGTGCAACACACTATTGATAATTCTAGGGCCCCTTCTACTCGTGTCCTTTACAAGTGCAGATGGAAGTTTTTTGAGGTCTGGTGCGCTGGCCAATGTTTGGACCTGCATTCATGCAGACAGTTCTGTCCTTCAGTTTCGGGGCGCCGGCAGTAACAGTTAGCTGTTTATCGGGAGCCAGAGCGCCGGATATTAGTGGCAACCTTAGACTGTTAGCTAATAGGAGATATTCGAGGGTAGTCATTCATGTAGGGGCCAATGATATTCGTCTGCGGCAGTCTGAGGTAACTAAGGGTAATATTACAGAGGTGATTAAACTGGCCCAGACTATGTCCGATGCCGTAATCTGCTCTGGTCCCATACCAATGCGGCGTGGCGACGAAGCTTACAGCAGACTTTGGGCGTTAAACTGCTGGATGTCCAAGTGGTGTTCCGAAAATCAAGTGGGCTTTATAGACAATTGGTTACGTTTTGAGGGCAAGCCTGGTCTTATAGGTAGGGATGGTATCCACCCCACGCGGGAGGGTGCTGCCTTACTTTCTTGCAGTATAGCACATAGTCTTTTAGTTAGTCGGCAGAGTAGTGTAGATAGCTGCTGACAATCCAGAGCCGGGACCAGGCCGCAGACAGACAGGCTAAACCGACCGTCTGCGAACTGTCTTGAGACGTCACCCAGGTTCAACTGTATTGAGACTGTGTCTTTCCCCCGAACTAAATGTAAAAGTAGAAAAACAAAATCAGCCTGTTTCAGCAACCTAATCAATATTAAATCATACACAACACCTAGCAGCAACACCTCAGAACTAAAATTTGGGTTACTCAACATAAGATCACTAAACTCAAAAGCACTCATCGTAAATGATATTATAAGTGATCATAAATTCAATGTTTTCTGTCTCACGGAAACGTGGGTTAAACCAAATGAATATTTAGCACTAAATGAAGCCACCCCCCTAGGCTATAATTATGCACATAGCCCAAGAATATCAGGCAAAGGAGGTGGAGTATGTGTAATTTACCAAAATACCCTAGAAATTAGTCTTAAACAATGTGACACCTTCTCTTCTTTTGAGGTTCTCTCCACTATTATTACAAATCCGGTCACAAAAAAGGACGCATTTTTATTATGCAACATTTACAGACCACCAGGGCCTTACTTAGAATTTCTGAAAGAATTCAGCGATTTTGCTACAAACCTAGCGGTGTGCAATCATAAAGTTATAATTGTAGGAGATTTCAATATCCATTTTGAGAAGGAAAGTGACCCACTAAAAAAGGCATTTACCTCAATCTTAGACTCTATTGGTATTACTCAAAATGTAACAGGGCCTACACACTACTGCAGCCACACTTTAGACTTAGTTCTGACACTAGGTCTTAACATTGACAAAATTAATATCTTACCGCAATCCTCAGCAATCTCCGATCATTACTTAATTTCATATGAGCTACGTTTTATCCATAATATATGTAAGAACCCTCGCTATTCTACAAGGCGTATAATAAAACCATCTACCGCCCTACAATTTATAGAAAACCTACCAGAACTATCGACCCCAGTTCCAACTCCATCAGACCAAATGGACCTAGATGTACTAACTGATTACCTAGAAAATACCTGTCGATCTACTTTAGAAAAGGTAGCACCACTTAAACATAAAAGTATAAGACAGAAAAAGCTCGCACCATGGTATAACGATAAGACCCGTACTTTAAAACAAACATTACGAAAACTAGAGCGGAAATGGCGATCAACCAAGCTTGAAGTGTTCCATTCTGCCTGGAAGGACAGCCTTATAGAGTATAGAAATGCCCTCACTAAAGCTCGCTCAGCATATCTGGCCTCGCTGATCTCCCATAATAAAAATAATCCGAGAGCACTGTTTAGTGTGTTTTCTAGAATTACAAAAAATCAAGCAGGTTCTGAACAACTAATTCCAGCAACTCTCACCAGTAAAGATTTTATGGACTTTTTTAATAATAAAATTGAGAATATTAGACAACAAACTCTAGCCACAGGATCAAATCCATCCTGGCTGCCACCTGATGTGAATGAAATAAAACATAATATAACTGTAAAAGAAAGACTTGAAACCTTTTGCCCACTCCCACAATTAGAACTAGAGAAGATTATCACCTCCGCAAACTGTACAACTTGCACACTTGATGCAATTCCCACAAAGTTGCTCAAAGAAGTACTACCAGCTATTATTGATCCTCTTTTAACTATAGTAAACTCATCGCTTAGTCTGGGCCATGTACCCAAAGCTTTTAAACTAGCAGTTATTAAACCTATGATCAAGAAACCAAATCTTGATGCTAGTACACTGTCTAATTACAGGCCTATTTCTAATTTGCCATTTCTGTCTAAGATCTTAGAAAAAGCTGTGGCCCAACAACTTAGTTCATATCTACATAAGAATCATATATATGAAAAATTCCAATCTGGATTCAGGCAACATCATAGTACAGAGACAGCTCTAGTCAAGATAACAAATGATCTTCTTCTTGCCTCTGATCAAGGCCACGTATCCCTGTTGGTGCTTCTTGACCTAAGCGCAGCCTTCGATACAATAGACCACAATATTCTCATAGAAAGGTTAGAAAACATGGTTGGAATCACAGGGACAGCCCTATTATGGTTTAAATCTTACTTAACGGAACGTTATCAATTCGTAAAAGTAAACAATCTAAGTTCAAATTATTCTAAAGTAAGATTTGGAATTCCACAAGGCTCTATTTTAGGACCATTATTATTTACATTATACATGTTACCGCTAGGCACAGTTATAAGAAACCATGACATTAACTTTCACTGTTACGCAGACGACACACAATTGTATATTTCAGCCAAGCCCGATGACAAACACAGATTAAAGAAAATAGAGGACTGTGTAAAAGACGTGAAAGGCTGGATGTTGCGTAATTTCCTCCTCCTAAACAGCAACAAAACAGAGGTCCTGCTTTTGGGTCCAAAAGTGACAAGAAATAAATTATCAGACTTAATTTTAAATCTAGCTAACTTTCCAGTTAAACCTGGTTCAGCAGCAAAAAATCTTGGTGTCATAATTGACCCGGATTTATCATTTGATCAACACATAGGTAGTATCACTAGGACAGCTTTTTTACATCTTCGCAATATTGCTAAGATTAGAAATGCCTTATCCCTCCAGGACGCAGAAACATTAGTACATGCCTTTATTACTTCAAGGCTTGACTACTGTAACGCACTACTGTCAGGATGCACCAGCAGCAATTTAAGAAAACTTCAACTAGTTCAAAATGCTGCAGCTAGGGTCCTCACTAAAACTAGAAAATTTGAACATATCAGCCCAGTTTTATCATCACTTCATTGGCTGCCTGTTAAATTCCGCATTGACTACAAAATTTTGTTATTAACATATAAAGCCCTACATGGGCTTGCTCCTGAATATCTTCAAGATACAATTTCCTATTATGAGCCCCCACGTTCACTCAGATCACAGAATACTGGATTTTTAAATGTTCCCAGAATTCAGAAGGCCTCAGCTGGGGGAAGAGCCTTTTCTTATAAAGCCCCCCAACTCTGGAATGATCTTCCAGAAAATGTTCGGGACTCAGACACAGTCGCAATCTTCAAATGTAGGCTAAAAACTCATTTGTTTAGTTTATCATTTGGTAGCTAATGCTCCCCCATAGATAAAGGCGGCAGATCCGGGGGGTCCATGGACACAGGGAATTATAGTAAACTGAGATGCTGGTGCTGTCGTCCCGCCGTTTCTCGCGATCACTCAGGTTTGTTGACGGTGGAGCGGAGGGATGCCAGTGTTTCAGGATGCTCCCGTGTCTGTGTGTCCTCCTGGTTCTCTCCTTTTAGTTAATGCTGTCATAGTCAGATCTGCCGGAGTCATTAGCCACACTCTGGAAATTTTCATATTTTCTACTTTACAAACACAAAACAGTTCAAAACTAATTCCATCCCTTTACATCTTTCCGAGTAAACGACTGCCCACCTGTCTGTCTGGACACTGATGGATGACTGTCGAGATCCTCCTCCACGCTTCAGACCAGCTGCCCACGCTCCAGCAACCACCAAGTGCCTTGAAGCTGTCCCTACACTGAAGTTCTCATGGACTACTAACTATCATCACCAGTAGATTGACCAGAGGAGGATGGGTCACCCCTTGTGAGCCTTGGTTCCTCCCAAGGTTTCTTCCTCAGCTGGGGGAGTTTTTCCTTGCCACTGTCGCCCCTGGCTTGCTCACTTGAGGGTTTTACATTTGTCTTTACATTTCATGTCAAATCTTGTCTTACTGGAATTCTGTGAAGCTGCTTTGTGACAACATCAGTTGTGAAAAGCGCTATATAAATAAATTTGATTTGATGATTTGATTAAGGTGTACGTGGCCGCCTTGTCGCACCACTTGGTGCTGTCTGATGGTGTTTCATTGGGTTCTCAAGAATTGATTACCTCCTTCTTGAAGGGGGCGAGACGACTGGTCCCGCCTCGTACACTTTGGTCTCCACCTTGGGACCTTTCACTGGTGCTAGACAGCCTTTGTCAGGCACCTTTTGAGCCATTGGAACAGGTGAGCCTCAAGTGAGTCTCCCTGAAGGCCGCTTTTTTTACTAGCCGTCTGCACAGTTTAGTGGAGGTGTGAGCTCCATGCTATGTCCATCAGCCCCTTATGCCTGCAGTGAGGCATTAATGATTCTAGCATCAGGTTTAGGCTGAACACTGCCTTCCTGCCTAAGATTTTGGAACCTGCCTTTGTGAATCAAGCCATTGACCTCCCCGCCTACACAGACCATTCTGATGCAAGGCGGTCCTTACTTTGCCCTGTGCGTGCCCTTAGGGCCTATGTAACCGCTACGGCTAATGTAAGGAAGACCGATCAGCTGTTTGTTTGCTTCTCTGCCGCCAAGCTGGGGATGGCACCGTCTAAGCAACGACTGTCCCATTGGCTTGTGGATGTTATTCGAGGGGCTTATGAGGCTGCAAGCCACCAGATGCCCTACCATATCACGGGCCATTCTGTCTGGGGTGTTGCAACTTCCTGGGCTGCACTCCGAGGTGTTTCCTTGCAGGAGATATGCACGGCGACTACGTGGTCCACACCGTGCACCTTCTCCCGATTTTACAGTGTGAACATCGCAGCTGCGGAGGGGCTGTCTACAGCAGTTCTATAGCAGTCAATATCCTCCTCGTGACATCGTATCCACTTTTGGCACCGCCCTGGCGGTCAGGAGATATGAAACATAACGCTGGTTACGTATGTAACCGTGGTTATGTGAATAGTGGATGACCGCCAGGGTTCCTGGTCACTCGGAGAGGCGAGAAGATCCAGGTCCCTGAGGCAGTACAGCGCGATCCGAGCAGTTATATACTGCGTGGGATTCTCACGCTGTGTCACTTGAGTGACTTCGTTGGCATACGCTCTCGGTTGGCCGTAGCACGGCAGGGATACATTCACTTTTGGCACCGCTCTGGCGGTCATCTACTGTTCACATAACCACAGTTACATACGTAACCAGCGGTAAAACGGTACAGGCTACCGACAAATCAATTTTTTCAAACCTGTAATCACTCACCCTGCACAGGGAACGTGCGTCCAAACACTTCTATAACAGGGCAGTTGAAGAAATATTCTCTGAACATGGTGGTGTCAATGGTGGCAGACATAAGAATGATGCGCACTTCAGGAAAGGCCTGGATCACATCTCTCAAAACCACCAACAGGAAATCAGTCTAAAGACAAGTAAACAGGAAATAAATAAATGAACAAAGCCCACAAACTAGACACGCTTCAGTTTGTTATTTAAAAGAAATAAATGTTATTAAATGAAAGCAGCTGTTATTTACATTAAGGTCTCGCTCGTGGATTTCATCTACTATGACATGGCTGATGCCTCGAATTCCAGCTTCCAGCTTCCTCAGCAACACACCTTAAAAACAAACCAAAAATGTAATTATACTTCTAATGTACAACTGTCACACTGTGGGTTAAATAAAGCAACAGATTTGGGAAACAAAGCAGAAAATATCTTTCTTCTGGGCAGAATTTAGATGCATTAAAAAGATCTAGGGCACACAGCCTAAGGGTGTGTTCAGATTTGTAGTTTGGTTTCCTTGGTCCAGACCAAACAAGAAAATGTTATATTATTACCTATTAGTGGGGTTTGGTATGAGTTCACACGGACACATTTACAATCTAACTTCAGAGAAAGGACATTAAGGGGTTTGTCCTTGGACTATTGGTTGTTTTTAACACTCTTGTGGCATGATTATATCTTGGGATATCTCGTAGAGTGTTGATTTGTTTAGATGCCTTTGGTTTGTATTGTGTTCATAAACCGCACCAGAATACATTTAGAAATTGACCACCTCTTTGATGCACACTAGAGTTTGAAAGGGAGCTTTCACACTCACTTTAACGAACCCCACTAGCAGAGCAATTGCACCAGGGTTCGTTTTAGTTTAAACATAGCGGACAAATCTAAACACACCCCAAATGCTGTTTAATTTCTACGTGTTGTGAAGCTGTAAGGACGTGTTAACCTACCGACAGTGCAGAACATGACGCTGGCATGCGGCCTAGGCAAGACAGACTCAAAGCGCACACTATAGCCGCAGCTTTTCCCGACCTCCTCGCCTCTCTCAAACGCCACTCGCTCAGCCACTGACACAGCACTGATTCGTCTAGGCTAAAGAGAGATAAAGCATAGTATGAGAAACAAGTGTTCAGTTGTAGATCATAAGTAAACTCCTTTGCTCCAATTCCCTTTATGCACACAGTGCTTCTCTTTGTATTTGTCTCACCTGAGTGACAACAATGTTGCATTCTGATGCCCTGCCTCCATGAATGTACTGATCCAGAATAAACTGCGGCACCTGAGTGGTCTTGCCGCAACCTGTGGCTCCACGAATAATCACCACTGAATTATGATGGATGGCATTCATGATCTCTTCCTCAAACTTCTTTACTGGTAGCTGTTCTCGCTCCTGCAACATCTATGACAGAACCAGAGACATCTTAAGTGTCACATGTATGAACCGTTGGCCAAAGACTCGTAGAATCATAGAATTAACTTCAAATGTTTAACCTTCAACAAGAGCAAAATTTGAAGAAGAATGTGGCCATATTGCTTAACATAAATTTGGATGTTGACATATTTTTAAATGTAACAACTTTAAAAACTATTATGAAAGTTAGTAATAAGAAATACTCCTAAATAGTGCTGGGCGATATGAGCGCAAATCAATATCACAATTAATTTACCATTTTACCATGATTATGATTAATGAATGATTAAATTGTTTTTGTATTTTTGACCCTCATAATTCATAAATCATTGAGGAGGCTTGTACTGTAAATATGCTCCAGTATTAAATATGGGATATTTTTTGTAATGTTACTGGGAGCTTATCTTGTTTTTTCTCAGCGTTTACATTTGACTTATTTTTGTTTGGTGCTGTCTTAATTATAGTCAAACACAGCACGTCCAAACCACAGATGCTGTGTTTTTCTGTGGTACTAGCTGCTCGAGTCGCTTGGTCGACCTCAGTGTTTAGGTTTTTTCCATGTGGCAGATCGGGGCAGAATCACGTGCCTACAGCTTGGTAGCGTGATTTTAAAAGGGACAGTACATGAACACACAGTGGGGACATAACAGAATAAAAATAATCGATATAGACTATAGATATCTGCCTCACCGTCTGCAGGTCCTTGTCATGCTCCAGCTGATAGTTGAGCTCCTGCTGAAGGTCCCTACTGATCTGCTCTGGTGTGCACTGCCAAGGGGTTTACAAGAAGGATGCAAACATTCTTTATTACTATACTGCCACAAATATTTCAGATAGAGTTTGGGATGAATACTTGACAAATCCATATAGGTGCAGTTTGTAGCTTATACCTAGTGTCGGAGTGAAAGTGTAAAAAACAGCACACAGTACTATTTAGTCTAAGGCTGCGCCCCAATAGTGTGTGACACACAAATACTCTACATGTACTATGTAATTACCTTAAAATTATATAAATGAATTTGGCAGGCTACTACACAGAAAATTAATATTACTACAAAGTTTCTTACTAAATTATGTGATGAACTGTTGCTTTGACAACACATGACATACCAAGCTGCACCTGAAACACTGTCTGGTATACCCCACTAAAAGCTGAAACAAATATCCCCCCACACTACATAGTGCACAGTATAGGCAATAAACCAACACATGCTGCACAAAAATAGTGCATTTAATGTCATGATAAAACAATTTATATTCAATATAAGCTTCACATCCCTCTGTCTAACATTTATGCACTGGCTGAGTGTAGTATTATTAATTTTAATCTGTGAAGTGCAATATGAAGAGAGTAGGGGACTATGAGAAGCTCCTCTGTTTGCCATAACATATTAAAAATTCAACTGATTCCAAGTATGCACTGTGGATTTAGTATATTCAAATTTCACACCTGTAACTATACTATATCCTCAAACACTAGCATCAAGTGCACAACTGGGACACAGCTTAAGACATTAGACAATCTCCTTCTATGTCAATGCCAATACATTAGATACACAAACTCTAACGTTTTGATACATTGTAGCTTAAGTTACTGAGTGTTGAATATATGCTAATGCACAATTTGTGATCTACACTCCATTCTACAATGGAAAAGTACCAGAGTTGTGTATGATTGTGAATACACTAATGACACAATAAGGGGGTAGGATTGTGTGTTATGCTATATAATATGAGTGCATCATGTAAAGAAACATTGTGCTGATACTTACAAATGCCAAAGGTCCCTCGTCAATATTGCTGCTTGTCCAAGGGTTCCAATTGACTTGAGGGGGAGACCAAGGCACCACACCTGTCAAACTCTGCCTCTGGGAAGGCTCAAAATGTGCCATCTTTCCCTGGACAAGAGAGACCGGACCACTAGGATCCTATGGTATTAGAAGACATTAGTTTTTTAAATGCGATTTGACACTGAAAAATTGTTTGAGGTAAGGAAAGGAACAAGAGCACACGTACGGGTGGTGGAATGTGGACACCAAGCTCATGAGTGATATTCTGCAGTTGTTGCTTCAGATCATCACTGACATTCACAGCATACTCTTCCACCTAGCATTTCAACAAAACAGAGAGAAAAAGCAAATAAAGAGGCCTATATATTTACTGCCATGTCATGGTCTGGCTAACCTAGGTCAACAAACTCACCGTCTCGCCCTCTTTCTTCTTGGTCTGCCCTGTAAAAGCCTCAATGACACCCAGGTGGTAGAGCTGTCGAACCAGGGAGAGTGCACATGACTGCGCTGCAAGCTTTTTATTGGACCCATGTTCACGAGCAAAGATCTCTGCAAATTGTCAAATGAGACATTAGCAAAGCATAAGCTGGCAATGTAAAATACAGTGTTGTTGCAAATGACTATCAACAGTAGTCACTGGACACATTAACAGTCTTGTATCTACACTGCCACTGTCAATTTTTCTTCTGTATCTGTGCTGGGTGATGACCGCAAATCAATATCACGATTAATTTAACATTTTACCTCGATTATCATAAATTAACAATTAATCCGTGTTTGTTTTTTTGCCCTCATAGTCCTCTGATAAGGATTGTACTGTAAATATGCTCAAGTATTAAAGCTGGGATACAGACTGATGGGATTAACTCCGACACTGAATCTTCTTTATGTTCTGTGTCATATTCATTAAAGTCAAAAAACATCTAAACACAGACTCAGTATTTCCTTTGGTACAAGCTGCTCGAGTTGCTCTGCCTGCCTCTGTGTTTAGGTTCTCCTGTTTGCTAACATGTGGCAGATTGGATGGGGCAGTGTCACATTGATCACATGGGTGGAATTGTGGTTTTAAGTGTGAGTGCGCATGAAAACGCGGTGGGGAGGACAGAATTAACCCAAAAAGGGGTGAACAGATTTAAAAGAAAAAACGATTTATTTGATATAAACAAGATTGAATGTCCTTTTTCCCTCTCTCAATAAAATGCCCAGTTCCATCTCTTTTACTACATAACTTCTTAGCTACTCTTCATCCCATTCGTCAAATTGTAAGGAACCCACAGGACCACCAATTAGAAGATATGCCAGCGTCATACTGAGAACGACCCACTACCCAAAGAAAATGTTTGTTTTTTTTAAATCGTGATGGTTCTGTCCAACTCGGAGAATGAGATGAACTACTCTCTGAAATTGTATAACTACGAAGTGCATCTGTTTGAAAGGCTAACCTAATAAAACTGTCAATGAATCTAGACACAGGATAAGCGTTCTAGATTAAATAGCCCGTCAGTGTATAGGTGCCTTTATTTTACCAAAGAATACACAAAAGCCCAGCAATACTTACTTCTTCCAAGTTGTCTGACGAAAATAGTCATTTCTGCAATGAAGCTCCTAAAACAAGGACAGGTTTAAAAACCAAAACACTTATACAAACACATTTATTTTTGATGGAACATTAAAGCAATTAAGACTACCTAATTACATGTATTACAAAATACACAGACAAGCTCTGGTGTCTCCTGGTCCCTTCATGGAAAATGTTCAAATGTTCAACAAGCATATACTAGTGCTGGGCAATAAATACAGTCTTGATTTGTTTTGTTTTTGCTCAATAATGATAAGCTTTGGGTAATGGAGCTTAATAAACATGGGTTCCTATTCCATATACTCAAGTTAATACGGTAAATGTATGTAATGTGCATACAATGCGCATATATATTTATATAATATTTTCTGATAATAAAAAATGTAAACATTGAACATATTCAGTCTGTAGACAGTCACAGTCTTTAGACAGTTGTCCTTGAATAACAGTCACAGTATTACAAAATTTTATATTGTGATAAATATTGAGATTGATTAATATAGAAGAAATTATCGCAATAACATTTTAGGCCATATCACCCAGCTCTAGGATATAATATTAAAACTAAAAATGATTTTTAAAACCAAGAGGACAACACACACACAGTAACAAAGAACTGACCTCTGACCTATCAACTGAGCGCCCTTTCATGAGCAAGAGTGTCCACATAAGATTACTCCATCTTGAGCAGGTATGTTTTTCTGCCAGACTTCCAACCATGAACCAGATCCCTTCCATCTCAGCCATGGAGGCCTTCATTCCTGATGGAGGAGTGACACCAGAAATCACCACCATACATTACCGCACCCCAAGTACTCTGGCACACATCCAATCACAGACTCCACCATGTGGCACCTTAGTGCAGCCTAAGAAATGCCACATGTTTGTCATATGTAAGGATGTGATTTCTGGCATCAGCGATTTCCTCCTGGCTTATTTGGTTTAGTTACTCTGTCATTTTTAATGCAAAGTCAATCTAAGGTCCAAAGTCTAAAGATCAAACATTCAATCAGTTTAAAGAAGCTATGCTACACCAGGGTCCCAATCATAGTATAGCCACAAAAGTAATCGAAAAACCTTTTCAAAATATTTCAGAATCAGAAACGTTTCAAAATATTTTGTCGAGATCCCCTTGGGTTAAATGCACACCAAGAAGTTCTCTCATTTCATTATTAGACCAGCAGAAAAACATACACCCAAAAACTGATACGCAGATATATTCTTTTCGGTTTATTTTTACTAATTCTTTCTTGCACATTTAATATATTTCTGCTTTAATTATACAGACTGGAGAATGTCATGAAATATTTAACATATGGATTGTTCTTCAGTGTTCAAACCTGTTGTGGTCAGGCCCCACTTGGCTGTATTTGTAGTCGGTTTGGATTTTCTCCTTTTGGAAAAATTGGTTCAGTCGAGCCTTGGCATTTTCCAGCGTCCAATTGCCATGGAGGCCAGCGTTTAAATCTACCTCCTCTGACTCCAATGTCTGAAGGAAAATTCAAATTCAAATGCAATCAATAAGGAAAACCTAGAATATCTGATCAGTATTACTTAAAACAACATTTAACAACCAAGCTTTCTGAAGCTCCAATTCAGTTCATATTTTCTGCCCAGCACAACAGAACCAAGTGTTTAGTATTTCTGCTAGCTGGGTTTAAGTATGTTAGGTGCTGGAATAGTGCTAAACACTGTATGTCTGGGATTAGTCATGTTTTTTTATTTATTTATTTATTTATTTTTAAGTATGTCACTTTGCTGTTAAACATTATATAGCCTAAATATATTCAAATTCATTTTAAAACTGCAAAAAAACACCCTAGTATTTTACAATAGTTAACTTAACTATAATGAAAATACTGTTTGCTTAAAAGTGCTTTGCATAAAAGCCTACAGCTTTTGCGTCCTGTTCCTCCCTCTTGGAATAGTAGTCTTGCAGGTTAGCCCCACGCTCCCACTGAGAATTGCTGAAGCCTGAATAGCCCCGTCCAGTAACTCCAGGAACTGGAGCAGAGCCCTGGTCAGACCCTGAGGAGGAGGGGTGAGAGAGAGTGCTAGTACCTTCCAACAAATAACCGTAATAAGAGGTTACAAATTATGTTATACACACAATACATTATTCATATTTACATATCCTTGCACATCAGTGGCAGTAACCTACAAGTGGTCCTGTAAGAGAGTTTGAACTTTAGAGGAAAACAAAAGTGCCAGGGACAACTAATTAAATGTTACCTGACTCGTTCTCCACAACTAGATGAGGAGGTAAAGGACCATTGGGTGGTAGATTTCCAAACCCACCACCTTCACTACCACCATCAGGCACATCCGGCACACTGGCCTGGTACCAGAAAGATAACAATCAAGCATGTGACTATAGAGAGTGACGGAGTATGGGTAAATTGTAGAATAAGTAAATTTATCTTCCAATGATACTCACTCCTAAAGCAGGTACTTCCGAAGCACTCATCTCACCCATTCTAACAAGATAATTCACAAAGTCCCTTGCAGCGTTGGATTGAGCATCTTTCTTGTTGGTGGAGTTTCCCATCCCAATGTAATTGAAGCCCTCAACTCGGACCTAAAGAAAAGCAAATATGAAACAATATACTGGGATGTTTCCTATATTCACTACTTAAAAATTCATATTCTCTATATTTCATATACGTTATTTTTTTTCCAGGATAACATGAAACCTAGGTTGAAACACCTGTTATAGCTTCAGCACAAAAATGCTGTAGCCTGAAAAGGTGGATATACACTGACCAGCCATAACAGTATGACTACCATCTTGTTTCTTGAGTTCTGGTACTTTAAGGAGTATTTTAAAATAAGAATATTTCCAACGAGTGCCACGGCACTTTGCCTCCTCTCCCTTCCTTAATTATGTTGTCGCTAGTTTTAGCGCTTTTCAGACCTTCTAGTGATTTAAAAAAAAAAATTAATTTATTCCTTTTTCTGAACTGCTGAACTGAGATAAACAATTTATTGAGGCATTCAGGTTTATTCCAATTGTAACCGCATCTTACGAATGTATGACACGGGGCCGAAGGCGCGATTGAACACAGAAACGGCGAAATGTCCTGTGTGTCACACTTAACAAGCAGATATCAGCGATTTTGCCGACCACTCACAGCTTGTAGAGAAAGTACATAACTTTTTCCTGATGTTTTAGGTTTTTGCAATGGTATCGTTTCAGTATCGGTATCGAGATATTTAGGCAGGTATCGTATGTAAATTCAGAATTTTATCAACACTACCTGACCGAAACTCTTTATATAAAAGAAAAAAAAAAACACACTAGGATGTAAACAAAACTGGTTTTGAGCATGGAAGCAGATTGGAGAGCTATTAAATGGTGAGAAAACATTCTCAGAATTTCATAAAAAGTGTTTTTTTTTTAAACATCACCTTTTAAAAATTACCTTTCCAAAATAGGATATATTCAAGAAAACAAACAGCACACCTGCTTACCTCACACATAAATTTTTGTCTGTTTTTGTTTCCAGCTGCTCGTATATCATAGTTAGGAGTTAATTTCTTCTTGCCACACCAGGCATACAGAAAGTTTTTGATGTCCGCCATTGTTGACCGTCCACCTGTAAATAAACAAGGAGTATCTACGTCATGTATTAATATAACAATGGCATGACATGACTATAAAATATCATAAACATGCTAAACATGCTTTTACTGTTGGTGTACAACGTACAACAAATGTTTTCCTCTGCATTTAAACAATCTCTGGCAGTGAACACACAAAAAGACACACATATACACACACACAATGACACTAGTGCACTAAAGGCATTGAGCACGGAAAGCTGTTTAGGGTAAGGTGCTTTGTCCAAAAAGTCCTCTAACACTTTAAAAGTGGCTCAAATATAATTCTATGAGCATTCAATTAGTCTCTGCCTTAATTCACCCCTACAGCCCACTGGCTCAAGAGCAGTGCCCCTCAACTCAATGGGACTGGTTCCTGAGGTTGATAATGTCAGAAAGCCTGGGTGCCTGAACTTTTCCCTTTGAGACACTGCAGTTTCAAAACAGAAATGCTAAGCCATGCTGTTGACTGCTTATTTTGCTCATGATACATTTCCTTTGATAGAAAATAACCCCACAAAAATATTTTAACCAGGTAGAAACATTGATTTTTCACTTGGTTGAATCGTAAATTTTTAAATCAATTACCAAAGCCGGGGATTTATCAACATGAAGAGATTCAAAGCAAAAAAAATGTATGTAAATCATGTATTCAACAGTCTTTAACTTCAGCATGAATGGGTAATTCGACTATGGACAATGTAGTGACGTCACAAAACAATGAACTCAATGCTGTTGGTCATTGCGGGTTATCCTCAAAATACATACACAACGTTCAGATTTAAGAGTGCAATTAGGAAACTTGCATAATACAGCCTACTTTACGTTTCGAGACTATACGTATCTTTAGCCATTGGGTTTAAGGACTAAGCGCAACTATCTAAATAATTTAGACACATTTAGCTAATCGGCGAATACGCTGCAAGTTACCAGAATTAAAAACAGAACCATAAAAGTGTTAAATACTCTTTGCTTTAGTGTTAGCTCAAATTAATTCCTTATAAACAAAACCCGTTAAAGCGGCACAGTGAACGCGCACGAAGCTAACGACGAAACATGGCCGAGCATAGATGTTCGACTCGAAATAACAGCGGTATTCAACATGCAGAGACAACAAGTAACTGGACTTACCTTTCCTGAAATTGTGACTAGATTCTGACTGAATTAATTACAAATAAACGACCAAACAACGCATAACACAGCTTAATCTCAGCGCTACAGCGCAGAGAAAATGGAAGTCGCCTTGGAATCGATAAGTGAGCATGCGCAACCCTGACCGACTCTCAAAGTGCCTGCCTAATCCCTACCTAGGGTACTGGTGAAGTAATGAAATAACGACTTCTGTACCAAAATAGAGCATTAAATATCCAAAAAGAAACATTCAGTAACTTCTGTCAAACACTTAGCGATGTAGTTTAGAATATTATCATATTATATAATGAATTCTACTGCGCACTATATAGGGACCAGAGAGTGATTTGGGCTGAAGCCCCAGTGATGTGCGTCTGTGAAGGTGTCGACTCCCTAAACTCTGGTTCTTTCAGCAGAACGTTGATAATCGACTCCGCTTTTCGGTGACTGAAATGGCTCGACTCATTCATTCATTCATTTTGTCTGTACAAAATTATTTGTATTTGTGTGGTTGTTGTGTGTTTATGTATTTATGTGTTGAGGCAAGGTCTCTGCTGATATTGTTATACGCCAAAACCAAATACTGCTGTTGTATGTAATAGCATATCTGTGTTTCAATTCCTTGCCTCTGTTGCTGACTGGAGAGATGCCCAGACTTGCAAGAGCTCCTGTGTCAAAAATGGCAAACCCAGAACTACCCAAAGACAGAGGAACAAAAAGCAGCTTGGGCTGGCAGGAGCAGCTGTAACAGGAGGAGAGAGGGTCAATATAGCTGCTTTTCCACTACATGGAACCAACTCGACTCGGCTCTTTTTTTTACTAGCCAAATCTGGTACCTAGTCCCTGGAGCCGTGTATTTTTAAGTCCCTGCTTGGACTTGTTGGTAAGGCGAGAGCTGGACACTGCAAGAAGGAAAACTATGGAAACTGGGGAATCTGTGAGAACTGGGGTGCAGAGATGTGTTCAGTCCGAACTGTGTGTGTGTGTGTGTATGTTATATGTTTATTGTACATGTACATGAGAGGCACGGTGGTGCAACAGCTAGTGTTGCTGTCACACAGCTCCATGGTCCTGGGTTTGTGGGTTCAAGCCCGAGGTGACTGTGAGGAGTGTGGTGTGTTCTCCATGTGTCCGCGTGGGTTTCCTCTCACGGTCCAAAAACACACTTTGGTAGGTGGATTGACGACTCAAAAGTGTCCATGGGTGTAAGTATGTGTGTTGCCCTGTGAAGGACTGGCGCCCCCTCCAGCAAGTGTTTCTGTTCCTGCTTTGTGCCCAGTGATTCCAGGTATGCTCTGTTCCCACCATGACCCTGAACTGGACAAGCAGTTACAGACAATGAATTAATATACATGTATATGTGTATATATTTATAATATAATTTCCTTTCTCTTTTTATTCAGTTTTATGTAATTTAATCATCATTGTTTTTGTCTCTCTGAGGGGAGACCTTGGGCTTCTTTACTTTCCCTGCACATCCTTTTAATTCTCTGCTTTTGTAGCAAATTTACTTCTTTTTCCTACTATACTGTGCAAACAAACAAATACACACACAAACACACACTGCTCTGCCCCTCTGCCTCTGTCAATCTCAGTAAGGATTAACTTCACAGGCCACTAGTTAAAAATGACGGAGTGCACTGTAAGATCATGTTTCAGAATTTTACTAAAAGCAGACATCTCCTCTTTCAATTTGTAAACGAACCTAATGGTATTTCAAAGCTAGACATACATCTGCAGACCAGCAGCCCATCCTTTTATGGTCTGCTGACATTTACCAGGAAAATACGTGGTAAGTAAGTCACTGCAGATACTGTAATATGCATGTGTCTGAACAACCCTGGTCAATTTCTTTTCTGATTTTCTCAGTGAAAATAAGCACACCTCCTCTAACAGGAACAGACATGAACACTTATGAGTGTGTGCATGTCTGGGTTAGTGTGTGATGTCCTACAATGGACTGGTGCCCTATCCACTGTGTTCTTGCCTTGCTCTCAATGACTCCAGGTATATTTTTAGGCAAATATATCAAAAATTCATTTGTTTATATGTATTAATAGTGATACTGTGTTTATGAGCTATTAAATATTTTTATACTTAAAATCATTTTAACAATAAATAAATTAGGTTTTATTTGTTTTCCCAGTATATATATAAAACAGAAACCAAAGGTTGCTTAACTCATAAAGTAAATTAGAGATCATAACTGTAAATGCATTTAAATGACTTAAATGCAATGTTCACCATTAAAAAAAAACACTTTTAATGAAGACATTTTTTTTCCTCAAACACATCATTCCACCATAAAACACAGAGCTTCTGAACGTAAACAAATCAGAGAGAACAGCAGTTCCGCAGAATAGTCATCACTGCATTTAAGCCATGTCCAGTTAAAATCCCAATGTTCAGCTTAGCTGGCATTTATCAGGGCAAAATATTAAAAGCTAAATATAAAATACCCAGACTGATAAATGGGTGATGTATGGGGTGTATACACCAACAAATGAATGGCTTAAAGGTGCAATCAGTGATTTTCTATGATGATTCTTCTTGACACCTAAAAAGTAAATCTGGTTACACAGGGAAAAAAAACACTTCCATAAACTTATGTTACCTTTTGGTGGTAAAAATGACTTATTGCTCCTTTAAAATACACAGTACTTTCACCACAGTGAGAGGTTCTCAATCTTGTCCCTAAATGACCTCTTTCTGTAGTCTAGAAACAACAGGTCAAGTTCAAACTCTTACTTTAAATTCCCATTACTTCTAACCCCTAAGTATGTACCTCACTATGTTACAGAATACCCACTACACTGACCTAAACACACCCTCACAGCTATCTATGCCAGTGTGTGGGGGGCTTCATGAGGGGACACAGGGCTTGAGCTTGCTCTCCTCTGCATGTCAGAGCTCAAAAGCCCTTTATCTTTCTTTCTTTTTTTCTTTCTTTAATTTATTTAACTAACTATCATTGATGTTAAACATTGGAAAATGAAGTGGACACTGGTCATCTTGGCTTTCCTGCTGGCTGTGAGACAAGTTGCATGGGGTCATGAGGGCATGGTCATCCCAGAGTATGATGGAAAGGACCGTGTTTATCACCTTAACATTGAGAATTATAAATCCATAATGAGGAAATATGATGTAATGGTGGTTTACT
This sequence comes from Hoplias malabaricus, assembly GCF_029633855.1. Classification (NCBI taxonomy): domain Eukaryota; kingdom Metazoa; phylum Chordata; class Actinopteri; order Characiformes; family Erythrinidae; genus Hoplias; species Hoplias malabaricus. Next base: position 19,570,899 of record NC_089808.1, read on the forward strand.
ACCATGAGCACATCGGACCCAGCAAAGTCTCACAGAAACAGTTTGAGATCGAGGAGCTGGCGCTGGAGGTGAGTGGAACTGAAGCTTTGGAGAATTACATCCATTTCTCAATGTTTCTCCACCTTAAATATTTGAGATGTAAAATGGCCAGTGCATCACCGTAGAGAGGGTTCAGATTTCTTTACAGTAGTAATGTAAAGGGGCAGAGTATAACCATATATTTGCAATACAAATGACCTCATCAGAAAGCTAAATCTATCCTAAAACATTGTCACAGGTATAATTTTGTGCAATACCTTTCTAAGATGTATATTCTATAAGCAATGTGGTTATATTTACCAACATTGTGTAAAGAAATTCTTTTTAAATTTCACAAAAATGGACAATTTAACCACAAACTACTCTGAATTGATTTGGTTACAACCCCAAATTAGAAAATAAAGTTAAATGTTATGGAGAATGCAAATACTAAAGCAATGATGTATAAATTTACACGGATATTGCATTTAAATTCAGACCATATAAAAAAAATTTTTATGTTTTGTCTAGTTCATTTTGTCTGTAAATAGTTGTATATACATTCTTGCCATTGAGTCCTGCCAAACATTCCAGTAAAATTTGGAATGGGCAGTTCATGAAATCTTCACACAAAGATAACTGCTGTGTTCAAGAGTCAATACTTGAATAATAAAGGATTCAATGCAGATGAAGTCTACTAGTGATTGTATTGGGTTTTTGATACAGCATCTTACAGAAATTTAAAAGCAATTTAAAATCAAATGTTCCTCTAAGAGTGGATTTGGATAATTCACTACACCCTCAGAAAAAAAAGTACAGTAGGGGTACATTATTGACCACTAAAGGTACAAATGTATCTTTAAAGGTACAACAGTGATTTTAAATTCCAGTTTTTTTCCCTAAAGGTATATTAAATTCTCTTGTCCAGAAAGAAAGGTAAATATTTGTAAGATTTCATTATAGAATTCGTTCATTCATTCACTGATTGTCTGTAACCACTTATCCAGTTCAGGGTCACAGTGGGTCTGGAGCCTACCCAGAATCACCGAGAGCACAGCAGGAACACACCCTGGAGGTTGTGGCAGTCCTTCACAGGGCAACACATACACACACATTCACTCACACCTATGGGGACATTTTGACGTATGTTTTTGGACCATGGGAGGAAACCCAAGTGGACACAGGGAGAACACACCAAACTCCTCACAGACAGTCACCCAGAGCAGGACCTGAACCCACAACCTCCCGGTCCCTGTAGCTGTGTGACTGCGGCACTACCTGCTGCACCAAGGTGCCATTATAGAACTGTGCAAAATAAAAGGAGATTAAATGGGGCATGTGAAATCAGCACAATTTTAATATATACAATTATAACAGAACAAGAGCAAAGCTAATCTAGGTAAACCTAGATTTGCCGGACTGCCATTGGCCATATAGCCATTGTTTCAGAAGTGTTTCTGCATTTCAAAAAGAAAAGTCCAAAATACATCCCTTTGTCACTGGAAGGTCTGGGGAAGCTTTGGTGCTTCATATCAATTGTCTTTGTTTACTTGTGGTTTTTATTCTGTGATTGTGTTGTACAGAAAATTTGGAGCAGGTAATAAACTGAGAAATGAAAAAAGGAGCACAAAATTTTGTTCATAATATATAACACTGACATCAGTGTTTTTCTTGTTCATTTTATTTAAATATAAATACTAGACCATCTAATAACAACGAACAAAGACCAAGAATGTTCTGTTGATTTTAATAATTTCAATTACAATGACTTGTATCTGGTCAGAGTAAAACAAGTGAAGTTTAATGTGGCTGTGTGCAGCTATACGGGTTATATAAACACACTAACGCCACAAAATATCTCCCTACCACAAAGATACACACTCACGCGGAATAAGACAAATTCAGCAGTCCTCCTCCCTCTGTGAGAAATAATACGTGTGTAAATGAGTTCCGGGCCGTTCTGCTGAGATTGTAAACAGCGGAGAAGTGTATCTAACTAACGCAGAGCCAAACACAGCAACTGAAACAAACTGAGCGTGCTTCTGTTTTAATTCTTATTTTTCAGCCATGGTTCGTGCTGACGAACCTACTGTTCTTTGGTTCCAGCTGGGAACTATTTTTTTCTGGTTCGCGAACCGCTTTATGTCGGTGGAATCGCGCCGAATGGTTGCGAATTTAGTTCATGACCTGGAATGGCTGAACTAACAACAGACGGCCACCTTAAGTTGTCTCTGTGAAATATGGCTGAACTAACAGTTCCAACTCGCGTATGCGCGTTTCAACATTAGGAGTAAGTCAGACAGTAAGCGAAAATGCATATTCTAAGCCAGACCGCCTACAGTAACTTACAAATTTGTTCCATAATTACAGGTGCAGAATATGTACCAACGGGGGTACTCTGTCACTATGGCGGTACCCTCAAGGATACACAGTCATTCGTTTAATTAGGTAATATTATTGTATTTTATTTTATTGTAATTATAGATTTTCGAATTGTGTTGATTTCATACATCCCATTACTCATATTATGTGTTTTCATTTTACAGTTATATAATGAACATTTACAAATAATCACCTCTCTGGAGAAGAGAATGTCATTTATCTTTATTGAACACAACTGGAATTTAAACCAATGTCCTACCTTTAAATGTACATTTACCTTTACTGATATACACATACACTCCTCTCTTTTTCACAGACAAACATGTGCAAACCTCTCTCCCTCTCACTCTCTCTAAACCAAGGGATATATACATCGGTCATGACCAGCTCTTGGGCTTTTAGTAATAAACACACTTGGGGCACTCCAGTGATAGACACACTCACACACTCCCTCAACGTTAGAACTTTGTAGTCAACAAAGCTTGGGCTCCACTGACATAAAGTGTATCTCTGGCCATTATAACCAAAGAACAACAGAAAATTACTTATTACAGGAATCAATGTCTAACGTGCTGCAAATCTATCTAGCTATAAATATCTATGTGCCACAAAGCATTACGCAGTTCTCAAGGGAGTTCTCCACCCTGTGATTGTCATATTGCATAGCCAAGTTTTTAGGCGAGCAGCCTGGCACAGCAATGAGTGAGGCTCTGTTCTTCTTATTACATATTGGCAGAGCATCACCATCATTTAGAAGCTGTAATTTTAAGGTAAAAATTCTACATAATGTTCCTTCAAAGGCGACATGATTTTACTCAAAAAACACTTTTTATAAAATTCTGAGGATATTTCCTCACCATTTGCTAGCTTAAAACCGACCTAATGTGGTTAAAAAACAATGTGTCTCTGTCCAGTATGCTAGGTTTTCTCTCTCTGCTCATGGCAGAGAAATTTCATCTGCTGTTTTATAGACAACAGAGAGAACTCCAAACTTTGGAAAATCATGAAAAGAGATGAGAATATTGCTCTATTCCTGCTTCACATGTGGGTAATATTGCCTTTTTGTTCTTTTTTTACTTAATGTGGAAATGTTTCAAAAATCAAGGAATGGCTAACTACATTACCGAAATTGCTACCAAACAAAACAACTTGAGTAACAAATGAGTTTCTGTGGTTATTCAAACAGTGAATGAAAACTTCATAAGTTCAACTTCAGCCAAATAACTGTCATTTTATTCCTCAACATTTTTATTCCACCTTAACAGACAATGAGCTTCTGAACATAACAAAAAAAAAACAAACAAAAAAAAACAGAGAACAGCGTTGCCCTACAATCGTAGATGTCCCTTTTAAAATTATGTTTGTGAAAGAGATGCTGCACATTGGTGTGGCCCACCACCACACCTGACAGTTAGTCCTTACTGCAAGTTCCTGCCTGTCATATGGCAGTTCTTATTTGCTTTTCCAGCCAGTATATGAGCAGTTCTATATGAGAAAAATCTCCTGGAACTGCCATTTCTTAGTAGGGTTCCATACTGTACAAACCAGTACAAGCTAAAAATGCTTAAAATGCTTGGTTAAATTTTTTGTCGTCTCTTTTGTCAGCATTGATAACTTTCATTTTCATATCTCTAGACAGTTATTAAAGGCGTCTATGGTTGCTGAAAAAGCTTGAATATGGGCTTCATCTCACTGTTCATAATAGCAATTAGTGACATCCCTCAGGCCTGATTTGCTGAATTTGCTGAAGTTCTTAGACCTTGTTAAAAAAAATCTTTCCAGCTTTTAGGATGTCCAAAATTTTGTACAGGCCACAGATAATATTTCCACCCACTTTCATCTTCACAACATATGGTTTTAGCTTCACATTACCTATAAATCCTTATGTCTATCAGTTTTTTCACAGTTGTGATGGGGGGATGGGTTCCCCCTTATGAGTCCCTTGGTTACTCTAAATATTCCGTTCTCATGCACTGAAGGAGGTTTTTACATGCTACTTTTGTGCTCTTGGCTTGGTCTAGGAGGCTTGGAGCTCAGATGTCTGTGAAGCTGCTTCGTGATGACTTTTTGTTGTGAAAATTGTTATAGAAATACTGTATAATAAAAAACACTTTAAAACAAAGAGCCTGTAGGTGTAGGATATATGCTGAGGTGTACTAACTATCTCAATAATAATAATAGTCTTTAAGGACTATGCTTTGGAAATGGCAATGGCAATGTTAAAACACACTGCAAACTGGATATATATATATATATAGTATTATTAAATATCAAAAACCTGTAGTATAAATGCAATAGCATTTTCTAGTTCATATAGAATTTGCAATAATCTACAAGTTCTACTGTTTTATTGTTCCATATCTGACATTACATCAAACATTTGAAGTACACTCTCAGAAAAACAGGTAATACAGAGGTCCTACCCTCCTTCAAAAGTTACGTAGTGCTGACCCAGGGTAGACACAATAGAGGCTCTGTTCTCACCATTACAAATGTAGTTTTAGCTGTAATTTTAATGTGAAAATGCTACCTAGTGTTACTTTAATGATTGATTGCAATGTTGGATTACAAAAATTAACCATTAATTATAGTTACTGTTACGCTGCTAAATTATTTTACACAAAAACTTGAGTAATTGACACAATGTTTCTGATGATGTCTGCTTTCATCCACAGCTTGCTGCTCAGGTTCTAGAGGACCTGGATGATGAAGATGTTGGGTTTGGTTTACTAGATGAGAAGAAAGGCAAAGCTGTTGCCAAGAAACTAGGTATTTAGGCTGAATGTGTAGACTTTGTGCTTTGGCTTCCAGAGAATCTTGTTATGCACATTCATTTTTTACATGCATTATCTATATCATAGCAAATTTGTTTATGGTTTATGGATACTTTGTATAATTTTCAGTTGCTTTTGCTTTGCTTATGCTGAACTTGGCCTTGACTGAAAACTTTCAAGTAATAATCACATCTAGCCCACTATACATATACCCACCAGGGATGGGTGGTATCCACATTTTTCATACCGTAATACCATCCCAAAATATTATCTTGGTATACGGTATTACTGTGGGGAGGCGGTTCTCTGTCAGGCTGCGCTGAGCCTTATATCTTTAAGCACAAAGTTGAGTGAATTTAGTGCACACTGACACTCAAGTTGACGATAAAAACCCGTTTCTGGGCGAGCAAATTTCAGCAACTGGTGCTGAAGGAATTTTTCTCCTGTCTGCAAAAAAACATTCTAGAGGCTTTGTTACCACATCAGTAACCTTAGTGCAGGACATACCTTTGTAAGGGATTGCTTTATGTGTGAGTTGAGGTCTAGCTGGAAACATGAAGCTTTATGGGTAGACGTAGTTGCCCCCGAATCAACTAAAAAGCTAAGTTCTGTCATCTTCATTCTAGGCATGGCATTGTAAACATCAATTCCTGTTAATAATAAAAAGTGTTCACTAATCTGCTAATGGTTTTGTCCAGATGCTCCACTCCCCTCTGGCTCCTCTGGCTCCTCTGTCCGAATCTGCCTGTCTCAGTTTGCCTCCTCTATTGTTGTTGGGTCCCGACCCACAGTCTCGCATGAAATGGCCATACTGTCCGCAGAAGAAAAGTTTCATCCTGCTCTTCCTTGTCCGAGACCATGGTGGACACACTCTTGTGGGCTGCTTCCACAGAGTCAGCTGGTATTCTGCCAGTTGATGCTCTTCTTTATACTTCTTTATGTCTTTTCGTATATCACCAATGCCTTACCACTGGCTGAGTCAGTGTTCCCACCTGGTGTCCCATCTCAGAGGCTTATAGTGGTTGGCTGGACAGAACTTTTCAATCCGTCTTGCTGCTCCACCTGAAGACACACAAAGCCCGAGATGTCCTGGACAACAAGCCCCCAAATTGTTATGGCAATTGTCTAAGGGCCACCAGAAAGGATGATTCTTAGGCCCGATGAGAAACCAGAGGAATAAAGATACAGAGTCAAGAAGTCACTCCAATCTCTAGCATATTTAGACATTTACAGCAGTGTATAGGGCATTTGTCACATGCACTTTTCCTGTTACCCTTGCATCATGTCACAGATTACTCCCCAATTCCCAATATTGTTTTGTCAGCTCATTACATTATTACTGACACCAGTACTGACACCAGAGACTCCATACTCCCTATTACAAGCCAGTGAAGACTCACAATGATTTTGAAGCTGTAATTTTTGAAGTAAAAATACAACCTAGTGTTTATTTTATGAGAATATGTACACAATACTTACATGTTTCAGTTGTGATTTTGAGAGAGTCTACTGATAAGTGAGACAATTGGATATTGATTACAGAAATGGATGGGAGAGATAAGGGGGAGTGAGTATTGATAAGAGTGTTAGTGACAGAGTGAATGGGGGACACAGTTACATTTCATATCTATTGTTGCGTTGCTTTGCCCAATCTTGCTCTTCGTTAAGTACAGATAACCTCCTCCCAAATGAGGAGATACATACCGAAACGTTTACCTAATCTGGCACATACATCATCCCTTTTTAACTGCATTCAGTCATCCATTGCTGCTGGTGAAATATTTAAAGTGTGGCTGTTTCTGCCACATTGTCAGTATCAGCAACCATCCCAATACAAAAGTGAAAAATTTAATTTATCTAGAGTGCAGTATATTGCTGGATCATACATATACAAAGAAAAATGGGTAGTGTGTGTGTGTGTGTGTGTGTGTCTGGCAGAGCTAACTTACCTGTAGATTTTTCACAATTTGTAGGCAGCAGTAATCCTGTGCACTGAATAATCATGTTTATTGCCAATAACTGAGTGTTCTTACACTACAACAAACTGACTCTACTTGTGGTGATAGATGAGGTGCTTTTTAAGCATCAGATGAGAGGAAGCTAATTTTACAGTGCTGTGTGAATATTTTATCTTAGCAAAATATTTTCTGGTTATGCAGTGAACAGAAGAGGGTCGACGTTATTGTGAAGGCACTTTATTTTAATATACATAATGTTTCAAAACATGTTCTTATTTTTATTTGAAATCAGAAAAGAACATTTTTACATTTTTATTTGTCATTTTTATGTCATTTATTTGACCAATTCCATGTTAAAAACAAATATATTTTTGAAATATATTGAATTGTTACTGTAATTATTATTTGATTTGACATTCAATTGTTAGCTAAAAAATGTTGATGTACGTACTAGGCTACTTTAGCATACAACACATGGCACTGAATCATAATGCAAGTTAGACATTGTGATGTTTTTGACCTTGGTTATGGACCTTAATGGATTTGAATTAAATAAATGACCATGTTCTAGATTATGGGTGTTTTCAAAAAGGGCCGGACTGGACCACAATATAATACCCTGGTGCCTGTCAAAATATTACTCATAAATAATTAAGAATATTCAAACTATGAAAAACTCTTCTCAGCAATCCTTTCTTAGAATTTAGAGTGCATTTTCAAGCTGTGTAAACTGGCTGCTCGTTTGGTCAAATATTGGTAAAAAAGCTGCAATGTAAATGTATTAATATAGAAGCCATAGGAAGATTATTCACATGCTATATTATACAAGGGGACAATCTTTGGATATGTGTGATATCACATATTTTTGGTTTCTGTGTGCTTTATCAGTGTTTAACAAACTTTGCTGTTCAGCCACATTGTCAGTATTCAGTGGATAGAGCGAGTTTTGATCAAAGCTTTTTCTATTTACAACAGGACTGGAAGAGACAGACAGCGTCTACATCTTTATTGAGGATGAGGTGATTGAGTATGATGGAGAACTTGCTGCGGACACGCTAGTGGAGTTCATCTATGATGTATGTGAAAATGAAAATTCTTTTTTAGAAATATATAGACATATTTATATATGTAATTACTTAAAAAGATGGGCAGTTTACTATAATTGGTTCAGAAAAGTTAATCAAGGACAATTTACATTTGTGCCAATGGAGAAACAAAACCTTAAGGTCTTATGTCACACAAAAATATTCATTCAACTTCTGTAACCCCTTTATCATGTTCAGAGTCACAGTGGGTCTGAATCCCACTCAGAATCTATTATCACAAGGCAGGAACACACCCTGGACAGAGCTCCAGTCCATCCGAGGGCGTCACACACTATCAGAATGTGTTTTTGGACTGAGGGAAGAAACCAGAGAACCTGGAAGAAACCCATGCAAGCACAGAGAGAACGCACAAAACTCCTCACAGAAAGTGAGTCAAAGCAGGGTTTGACCTCACATGCTCAAGACTCTGAAGCTGAATCAAATGATTCATTCATTATCTGTAAGTGCTTATCCAGTTTAGGGTTGCAGTGGGTCCAGAGCCTACCTGGAATTATTGGGCGGAAGGCAGGAATACACCCTGGAGGGGGCGTCCAACACACACACATTCACTCACACCTATGGACACTTTTGAGTCACGAATCCACCTACCAATATGTGTTTTTGGACCGTGGGAGGAAAGCAGAGCACCCAGAGAAAACCCACGCAGACACGGGGAGAACACACCACACTCCTCACACACAGTCACCCGGAGGAAATCCACGCAGACACAGAGAGAACACACCACACTCCTCATAGACAGTCACCCGGAGCACGACTCGAACCCACAACCTCCAAGTCCCTGTAGCTGTGTGACTGCGACACTACCTGCTGCTCCACAATGCCACCCATGAATCAAATCACTTTTTGAAAAATGCACATATTAACAGTCTTTCAAATCAAAATTTGTTATGGTTGCTCCTGTTATTAATTCAATGCTTTTATGCCGAAATATCTCAACTCACACACAGAGACACAAACCACTGTAAACTTCGTCTGTAAGTTGATATGACAGAACTTCATTTCATGAAGTTTTGAGTCACTCTTCCTTAAAAAAATACATACATATCCCTCTTCTTCTATCCCTCTTTTTAATGAATAACAGTGTCTAAAGGCATCTCAGTCATGTGACAGCACGCCATTTTAAGAGGACAACCCACTACTCCTAATATAAAATGGAGAAAATAATATATAAAAATAAATAATAATCCTTAGCAAATGCTATAATGGAAAAAAAATAATAAATGCATAAATGGTCTGAGCCTTTCTTATTGTTGCTTTGATTATTATCACACAGATATTATTCCTTTGTATAAAATCATAAATGAACCTATTAACCTTAAATTACCACAACTTATGTTTTTGTACCATAACTATGTTTCCACATATTCTGCCTTGTTTTTTTCCAGGTGATTGACAATCCAGTTGAGGTCATCGATAATACCAATGAACTCAAGGGCTTCCATAGTCTTGAAGAGGACATTAAATTAGTGGGGTACTTTAAGAATATGAGGTCTGAACGTACGTACCTTTACAACCAATTAAATATTTCATGTTTCTGAACCACAAGTTTCAGGATAGCCTATAAACTCGTTTAAAATTTCTTTCAGCCTTTGTGGTGTTTAAGGATGCCGCAGAAGAGTTCCATCCTCAAGTAAAGTTCTTTGCCACCTTTAACTCTAAGGTACTTGACTTTCCTGCTTTTGAAAACTGCAAGTAGGTGAGTTAAGTTGAGAGGTTGCACATATACTGTGTACACCCAGTTGTTTGTAATTGAGCTAGTATTGTGTCTACTCATTGTGCAGAGAGATATTTAACTCCACATAAAATCATGAAAATCATGTTCCTAATTGCACTTTTCCACTCCATGGTACCTACTGAGCTTATCTCTGCTCACGTCTTGGGACCTTGTCTCTGGTAGCTTTTCCATTAGCGCAGCTCACTCCAAAATGTAGCCGGATATCGCAAACACAATCTCTAACAGGAACTATGTGCTTTGGAAACCACAACAATGGTAGCAGTTAGGTTAAGCGTTGTTTACTCTTCATGCACTCACATTTTGGTGTTGTTTTTTGAGACTGAGCATAGCTCCACGCACCAGTTCAGACAGATGAGTGGAGTTTTTTGTTTTTTGTTTGTTTTTCACCTTGTTGTGCTGTCAAGCTCTTGCTGGACTTTTTCTTCTGCCAACACACCAAGAAGCATTTGAACCTCTTCAAAAGACCACTGCCTAATTTTATGAGCTATTTTTGTGAGTCAGATAAAAACAAATGTGATCTCGATTGTAGCTTGTTTTATTTCTAATATTGTTTCATTATTAATATGGTGAGTTTGTGCTTGATGTCTTTTGTGATTGACAAATCTCTCTGGCCAATCAGCGCTCTGCAAAGTTTACACAAGCTTGGTCCCTACTCAGCTCACTTGGAACCATGAGTGAGCAGGTACTAAAAAGACCAGGTTTCTGTTATCACATTTGCCTAATGGAAAAGCTAAGAAAATAAGTAGAGCCAAGCTGAGTCAAGTAGGTATCATGTAGTGGAAAGTGCCATAATATCACAATCTCTAAAGCTAAGTGTCATCTAGAGATGTACAAATCCCCCAGCATCAGGCTGTGGAACAGTGGAACTGCATTCTCTAAAGTTATGGAGCTCCAAAACATACATGAGAACTGAGCTAGAGTGGCTTATATTATCCAGAACCCATTGTCCAACATCAGTTCCTGACCCTACTAAGATTCTTGTGGGCATCAATTTATAGATCTGTACTCTGTAAAATTCTAAAACTCTATTTAAAAACTCAATAACTCCAGAAGAAATTATGGATGAGGGTCCATAAAATTTTGACCATAGAGTATGTCTAGAGACAAATGTCTTTCCCACAATAGCTGGTATCAGGCTTGGACATGAGGATTATAAGATCATAAATGTTATTATTTCTGATCCAATTAGAATCTTTAAAAATGTTGACTTATTGTTACAGATCGCTAAGAAACTCCATCTGAACATGAACGATGTAGTCTTCTATGAGCCTTTCATAGACACTCCTTTCAGTATCCCTGGAAAACCCTACTCTGAAGAGGAGCTGGTTAGCTTCATTGAAGAGAACAATAGGTGAATCAAATATTGTCAAAACATATGAATTACTTTATATTTCAAGATATACCTAATTATTTCATTATCAATATTAACATCACTGAACATAACTTTATTTTAGACCAACGCTTAGGAAGATGAAGCCACAAAACATGTATGAGATCTGGGTGAGTTGGTATTCATGCTTTTTTTGGTTACATACTTTGTTCAAATAAGAGAAAAAGCTCAACTGGGTCATATTATAACACATATAATAATTTATGTTTTCTCAGGAGGATGATGTAAATGGGGAGCATATCATTGCTTTTGCTGAAGAAGATGATCCAGGTATATTCTGATCTTCAGGGATAGAGAAATGGGACTGAAATTATAGAAATGAAAGTACAGCTTATTTTTACATATTTTTTAAATCAACTTGATTAACAAATTTTTGATGTTTTATCAGAGTATAAATTCAGATATCTGAAGCCAACTTAGTATACAATCTATAGATGGGTGACACTTATTTTTTTAAAAAGACATAAGCATATGTTTATGGAGAGAGTTCCATAGCTTACATTGATGATAACAAATCCTTGAAAAGTTTATTAGGACATTACAGTTATTTGCATACATATTTAATAGATTGCATTTAGTTTTCTAGTGATGAGTGACATGGTGGTGCAACAGGGAGTGTTGCAGGGTCCTGGGGTTGTGTGTTCAAGCCTCTCCTCGTGAGGAGTTGGTTGTGTGCTCTCTGTGTCGGCATGGCTTTCCACTGGGGTTCTCTGGTTTCTCCAACAGTCACAAAATAAAAACTTGTAGGTGGATTGGCTATGCAAATGTGCGTATAGGTGTGAGTGTGTGAAGTGTTACTGTGTGAAGCCCTGTGATGGACTGAATGCTTTTCGCTTAAATCTAGACTGCCTGGAAATTGGAGATTAATGTTTTTAGGCCACATGTTTTCTGCTGGGGTCTGAATTTCCTCTGGTAGTATATAGGCATCAGGTCTTCCTCATACTTACATATTGAGGACTTGTAATACACTACTTGTATTACAAATGCAATTATCACATATCTATTGTACTACCCGAATTTGTTGTCTTATGGCTTGTTGATTTAATTGCTGATTTAATTAATTGTTGATATAATTATCATTAAAAGTTTTATTGCAACATGAAGTGGAAATGGAAAAAATGTGCTGAGAGTGATCCATCACCCAAATAATTCCTGCTCAGTGGAGGTTATGCCTGGTTTCTGACCATAGAAAAATGGAATAAAATAAATGAATGGATTAAATAAGGATTTGATAAAGATGGACACTAAGTGAGCTATATTCTCATGCTTTCCATGATCAATGAACCTTTACAACAGCTGATGGCAAATAAAATTGTTACAAAGTTTATTTGGAATAGAGCCTGTCCTATCTGTTCTACTTCGCCTGCAGATGGATTTGAGTTCTTGGAGATATTAAAAGAGGTAGCAGAAGATAATACAGACAATCCAGACCTCAGCATTATCTGGATTGACCCTGATCGCTTCCCTTTGGTAAGATCTCCACCACTAAAAACTAGCATAAAATAGTTAAGTCTACATATAGAAAATAAGAAAATATGTTATGAAATAACCATCAGGTTGAATTAATTGAAATACAAATTCTGTTCCTTCAACTGTTTCTATAGCTTGTCCCCTACTGGGAGAAGACCTTTGACATTGACCTGTCCTCACCTCAGATTGGCGTAGTGGATGTTATGGATGTAAGTACCCTGAAACATGACATTACTTCTACTTAAGTAATCAAATTATAATTATGAATTCCATTTCCAGACAAAAGTTGGGTTTCTGTTCAAAATGTATATAACATTCAGCATTAATGATGCTTTCGCAGATGTGCAAGTCACCCATGACATGTGCATAAAACCTCCTCATACCATTACGGATGCTGGCTTTTTAAGTGTTTATAAAATGTTTGATGGTCCCTCAACTCCTAGGCTAGGTCATTATTTTAAAAAAGAATGTCAAACCTTTATTTATTTGTTAGGACAGTTGTCTATGGAAGCCCTGAAGGGTAAGATGAATAAAAATCTAAAGGTATTCCTGAGTCTATGTTCAACAATTTTTTTTTTTTTTTTGCATGTAACAGAAAACACAAAACAGTTATTCTAGATATTATTCTAATTTTTCTAGCATAATTTGTACAATTTTAGCCATCTAAACATCAAGTTTTTTCTTCCTTCTGTTTTCTTCTACTTATGTGCACAAGAAGGGTAATATATATAAAAAAAAAACACTTGGTGTGTTACATCAATATTGACCAGAAGAGGACACAAGTTTTTTAGTCTTCCCCCTCTAGATGTCTGGGGCAAAAATTCTTGAAAGCTAAATGCTAAGGATTAGAGACAACAATTGGTGGCATGGTTTTCTTTTTTTTTTACCCTTTCAGGAATCAGGGGGAAAAAAAACTAATGATGAGCTAAAGTGCTAATAATTAGCATGCTATACCAGCTTTGAGCACAAGGGAGCAGTCAAACTAAATATGCTGCTACTGCAGAAATGAGCACAAAAGTAAGTTTGCAATCTTACAACCACTGGTGAGATTTGATCTTTATTATAAATTATGATTAGAGTAATGTTGTTTTTTTCTGGATCCTGTTTATACATGGTTTCCTCTTTGCATTTGTGAATTTTAAATAAAAAGTCATTTGTGAGTTCATTCACTCATTATCTGTAACCGCTTATCCAGTTCAGGGTCGCGGTGGGTCCAGAGCCTACCTGGAATCATTGGGTGCAAGGCGGGAATACACCCTGGAGGGGGCGCCAGTCCTTCACAGGGCAACACAGACACACACACACACACTCACACCTAAGGACACTTTTGAGTCGCCAATCTACCTACCAATGTGTGTTTTTGGACTGTGGGAAGAAACCGGAGCACCCGGAGGAAACCCACGCAGACACGGGGAGAACACACCACACGCCTCACAGACAGTCACCCGGAGCGGGAGTCGAACACACAACCTCCAGGCCTCTGGAGCTGTGTGACTGCGACACCACCTGCTGCGCCACTGTGCCGCCCTTAAATCTTACATGTTTCCAATAATTTACATATTTAGTTATTCATTATCTACATTTTTGCCCTTTGGTTTGTTATAATTTTTACTATTTTACTTGGTTTGTTTAAATTAGTTTTCTCCTTTTGGATTATGCTAAGCTAGGTAATATATATAAACATAGCAGAAAAAGTAAGGAAATTTGGTTAATGTTGTTGGAACAATGCTTCTTGACAATAAATCTTATACCATTGGAAAGCCTAATTTCCCTTTTAAATGCTGCAGTAGAGCTGAGTATATTGGGTTGCACCCAAGAAAAATTTGCCAAATCCTCTCTGCCAATGTCGAACCGTTTATTTTGTGTGAAGATATGGGGTGGCATCTCCCTCACTGGAAAAACGAGGCTTGTCATCATTGGAGGCTTAAAGCAGAGAGATATCGAGAAGAAATTCTGAAACCAGCGGCAATCCCATATCTCCACAGTCTGGGACCACACTCTATCCTGCAAGATGACAGTGCTCGCCCCCACAAACCAGTGTTTATCAGAGACTACCTCCAGAATTTGGGAGTGGAAAGGATGGAATGGCCTGCCAGCTCCTGACCTCAACCTCATTGAACACTGCAGGAGAAATGCTAACCCCAAAGAGTCTAAGGGAGTCAGATCGGGAGACCTTGGGGGCAATTCAACTGGCCCACAATGACCAATCCACTTTCCAGGAAACTGTTGATCTAGGAATGCTCGGACCTTACACCCATAATGTGGTGGTGCACCATCTTGCTGGAAAAACTCAGGGAACGTGCCAGTTTCAGTGCATAAAGAGGAAAACGTATCATGTATCAATTTTGCATATCCAGTGGCCTTGAGGTTTCCATTGATGAAGAATGGCCCCACTATCTTTGTACTCCATATACCACACCATACCATCAAGATGTGCAGCACCTGAAACTACGGATACTGGAAGCCTGTGCTAGCATTTCTCCTGTGTTTTGATGTCACATGACCCTCTTCCCATTGAAAAAACAAAAGTTGGATCTAAAATGGCCGTTTCAAAATGGCCACCCTGGTCAATATCCATCTTGAAAAGTTTCCCTCTCCCATATACTAATGTGCCACAAACAGGAAGTTAATATCACCAACCATTCCCCTTTTTATTAAGGTGTATCCATATAAATGGCCCACCCTGTATATGCACTCAGTAACATTGCTTTTAAATTCTCCTTTTAAATGATCAAACACGCTACACTAGAAAATAATGCAAAAGTCAATAGTTAAAATCAAAATGGTAATGCCTGTCTTTGCATATACACACTACGCTCATTCCAGGGAAAAATATCTTTGAAAAAGCTGCATTCTGAACAAGCTGCATTTTTACGTATCCACCGCCTATGACCACTTGTCATTCAATCATGCTGTTATTAAATAATTTTTAGGGTTCATTGTACATGGTTTGTTAAAGTTAAAGTATTGGGTAGATAATGTTTGTTAGGAATCAGATCACTATAGATTTTTAGTGATGGTATGTTAGGTAAAAACTAAAGAAATAAGAATT
Source organism: Hoplias malabaricus (assembly GCF_029633855.1). Lineage (NCBI taxonomy): Eukaryota > Metazoa > Chordata > Actinopteri > Characiformes > Erythrinidae > Hoplias > Hoplias malabaricus. The sequence goes on from NC_089808.1 coordinate 19,586,784, forward strand.
ATTTTATGTTTTGTTGCAGGCTGATAGTATATGGCTGGAAATGGATAATCATGACAATATGCCAACACCTGACGAACTGGAGAGCTGGCTGATGGATGTTCTGGAGGGTGAAATTGACCCTGATGATGATGATGAAGATGACGACGATGATGATGATGAAGACAACAATGATGATGATGATGATGATGATTAATCCAAAGATTTGTGAAGTGAAGTTAATGAAAAATGACAGCTACTCCCCAGAGGGTGTTCAAAAAACTGTCATATCGCTTTCCATCTTGTTTGTGGAATATCATTTAAAATAATGATGCTTTCCCAAGCATTTCTACCAGCCATGATGTCTAATAACATCCCTCAGGAATACATTGAACAGCTTCTTAGAGCTAGGGCTGGGACCACTAAGCAATTTATTGATATTTATTGATACCAGCCATGAAATCAATAAGTAAAGCTGATCATTGTCATATTTCTACTTTGTATGCTTCAGAATTCTGTGCAGCAGTCCTGTGTTCACTTTACTTACTTACACAGCATTTAGCAACTCCATGGTGAACTGCTATCAGAAGCAGTATATATTTAGTTTAATGATTGAGTTGATGATGAGATGAATACTTTATACACGGAATATATTACTATTTTTTTTAAAGAAAGTGTACCTCATGTGCCTCAAAGTCACAGACATTAGGCAAATAATTATAACACGTGTGTGTGTGTATACAGTATATATATATATATATATATACATACATTTTTTCTTATTATTATTCTTTTTCTCCTGTAAAAGTCATTGTGCGGAAGAGACCGTAGGTCGTACAGATTCCCCACTTGGAGGGTAGATGTAGTTTGTGTGCATCTCGGAGGACAACAAAAATTACGCTGATTGGCCTAATGGTGGCTCTATAGCAAATCAAAACACGTGTAGGTCCATGTCTCTTATTTTCTTTATATCTACATGTTAGACCAATGAGAAAAACAAATCATAGGTAGATCCCATTTGTGTGAATTTCATCACAGCAACGCATAATGTGACTCAGTCATGGGTATGAACTCCACATACCTGTATGCACTACCAACAACATTTCGGTATGCTCCTGATAAGATGGTGGGTGTCCTGTGGGATCTCCTCTCAGACCTGGATCAGGGCCTTGGTGTATGTATAATGTCACAGAGGTTTTCAGTTAGAATCAGCTCTGGGGATCAGGAATTGTCCTGTACCAAAATAAACCTGGAACCCACTGCCCCTGCAAAAGGTCTGTGGATTTAATCCCATAACCACAGCAGTCTACCTGTTGCTCTGTATACTATGTTTCCCCTCTTTCACCCTGTTCTTTAATGGTGAGTACACCTGTAGGACCACCACAGAGCTGTTACGATTTGGATGGTGGATCATTCTCAGTGCTACAAATGACAATGGATGTGTTTTGTGTTGATATGAGTGGATCAGACACAGCAGTGCTGCTGGACTGAGAATAGTTAGCCAACCAAAAATACCCAGCTAACAGTGTCCTGTGTTCACTGATAAACCACTTGAGGATGACCAACATCATTAGCATTATGATATGACAAGAAATTTGTTTTGCTATCTGCTATTAACTGGTTTTAAAACAATGGCAGAGAAACATTTAGTTTTGGTCGCAAATATGCTGAAAGAGGGCAGTGAGCCTTCATGTGTGTTCCAGCCAAGAGGCAGAGCCGACCCTGTGGCATTCCATTGGACTGTGGAAGCTGATAATGCATCATGGAAATGCAAAATTAAATGAACATAGATGAGTTTTTACAGGCTTAGTAGATGCCAAATGAGCAATGTTAATTTAGTTAACAAAAGATATATCTTTTACAAATAAAAATTAGATGATAACTACAAACCGGATTCCAAAAAAGTTGGGACACTAAAATTGTGCACAAAAACTGAATTCAATGATGTGGAGGTGCCAACATCTAATATTATTTTCAGAATAGAACAAATCACAGATCAAAAGTTTAAACTGAGAGAATGTATCATGTAAGGGAAAAATATGTTGTTTTAAATTTTCATGGCATCAACAAATCCCAAAAAAAGTTGGGACAACAACTTGGGTTATCCTTGTCCTCTCTGGTCTGGATGACATGGCGTCCCAGTGTTCCATAAAGTACTTCAAATCGTGACTCATCTGACCACAGAACAGTCTTCCATTTTAGCACACTCCATTTTAAAAGACCCCTGGCCCAGTGCAAACATCTGAGCTTGTGGAGATTGCTTAGAAATGGCTTCCTCTTTGCACTATAGAGTTTCAGCTGGCAACGGCGGATGGCACGGTGGATTGTGTTCACTGACAATGCTTTCTGAAAGTATTCCTGAGCCCGTTCTGTTATTTCCTTGACAGTGGCGTTCCTGTTTGAAGTGACGTTTAAGGGCCCGGAGATCACGAGCATCCAGTAGAGTTTTACAGCCTTGACCCTTACGCACAGCGATTGTTCCAGATTCTCTGAATCTTTTGATGATGTTATGCATGGTTGATGATGATGATGATGATGATGACTTGATGATAACAATGATGGAATTGGTGATCCTCTTACCATCTTGGATTCAGAGAGACACTGACACTCTGAGAAGCTCTTTTTATACCCAATCATGTTGTCAATTGACCTAATTAGTGTTAATTGATCTTCCAGCTCTTTGTTATATGCTCAATTTCCTTTTTCCAGCCACTTATTGCTACTTGTCCCAACTTTTTTGGGATTTGTTGACACTGTGAAATTTTGAATCAACATATTTTTTCCTTTAAAATTTTACATTTACTCACATTAAACTTTTGATCTGTCATCTGTATTCTATTACGAATAAAATATTGAAATTTGCCATCTCCACATCATTGCATTCAGTTTTTATTCACAATTTGTTTAGTGTCCCAACTTTTTTGGAATCCGGTTTGTACATGTGAACAATAATTTGGAGAAGAGAAATATGATGAAACATTTTGCATTTTTGTCCATGAATTAAATCTAAACAAATAACTGAAAGACTAAAGACCCACTTTTTCTGATTTGAAAAATGAAAAACGCATCATAGAAACAGTAAAATGCTCCGGTTATTTGCTATTGCTGGGGCAACGAGAGCGACCGAGCGGAATACTAAACAGGAGTCGCGACTCCAAACGAATCGATTCTTCGAGCGTCTCGGAGTCGCTCGTATCAACTGTTGGCTATTGATTCATAGAGTTGAACTCTTGGAGTCGACTCAGTCTCGGTTTGCAAGCGCTTTCTGCAGCACACAATCTTTAATGTTAAATAAACACTAATTCAATAAAATAATTAAATAATGATTACTTAAATAAATAATAATTCAAGGAAAATAGTGGCAATAGTTACTTTCATAATTTTAGATGTTAACGTTTTTAAGCTAGTGCTTAATTTTATGAACACCTCTGAAATTGTAAAGCATTTAAAAATGCTAAATGTTTAATTGTATTGAAGAATGTCTGGGGCGCTCTCTGGTGGTTTGTTATGAGTGTTGACGGGATGATAAGGGAATGCTCGGGGAAAGTAAGCAACAGAAACGCCCCTCCACTTCCTTGTTATTGCCATGTGGCCGTTGCCTTCGCTAAGAGGTTAATCTCTGCGGCCCTCTGGTTTTTATGAATTTCTCATCTTCACAGAGACTGGAGCTCCGTGCACGATGTCTGACTCTGTATCTGAGTTTCAGAATGAGGTGGCGGCGGTTATGAAGCTACTGGTGAAAGTCGCAGTTCTGGAAATAACTAAAGTTTTCGAGCGCCGCTCGCTTCCTTCCTATGGAGCCAATGGAGGAGAAATTAAAGTCTGCGAAAAGGAGGAAAATGTACCAGACCTGATGTCCTGTGTGGAAAATGCATTGAGAAATATCGACAAAACGGTCTGCAGTGTCGGTGTACAAGTGGGACCTTACGGTAGGCTAACGGTTACTCCTTGTTTTAATGTTTCCCTTATAGTCGACCATTTGGAGTAAACAATGAGCCTAACGGTCAACGTGCAGTGCACAAATTTAGCTTTTAGCACAATTACACTAAACTGAGTCAATTTTGCAGAATAAACATTGATTAGGAAAATAATTAAAGAAAAAAATAAGTGTAACTGTGGTGTAAAAGCTGCACCATTTAGTGATAAGGTGTAGCGGAAATTTGGAAAGGCAGCCGATTTAAGCTGTGTGCTTTAAAAGAATTAAACTAAATAGTGATAGCTAGGTTTTGTCTTTGCAAGAAACGTAATTTCAACGTGCAAGTTCAAATGACGTGCTTTTAGGGTGCACATTTTTGTTCTGTCCATTTGTAGTTTAAACGAATCTGAATTGCAATTTTAGTATCGTCATAAATGTAGCTCTTATACAACAGGTACTCTATTTCAATACAAAATCAAAGTGTATTTAACAGGTTTAGCGCCAACGAAGTCGGTTTCAGCCGTCTATGTCCTTTAATGGTTTAACTGACTAAATATAAACCACGTTTGATGAGTTTTACTCCATTCTGTAGTCTACATATCTATAGTTTTGTAACTTCACAGTGAAAATTAAAACAAATGCAGTCATAAAAGTATTATTTATTTATTTATTGTCATTAAATATTTTTGGGGTATTGTTCTGGTATTCTGGCCCAGAGTGCTATTTAATAAATTGTGTTCTATCCACTGTTTAACTCTTTCCGCTTCACAGACATAGAAACACACACTGAGGGAAACACTGACTCTCTGCAGGACTCTGAAGTGGGGGAAGGGCAGCTCCCCTTAGAAATTCCTGACCTGGACCTGCTGGACTCTGTGGATGTGCAGTGCATTGTTGACTTTCCATGCGACATTTTTAACGAAAAGGTCGGTGTGCCAGTGTTTGGTGAGAACACTAAGACCCATAACACCATTCTGTGTTTTAATACGTTTAAAGGATCAATCAGGTACTACTTTATCTTTATGTTTTGAAAGAACCATTACAATGACACCTAATTTTCAACATGGCTGCTCCCATTTGAAGGGACCCTGATCTAGGGAACATAAATTGACACATTCAGGGGTGACAAGGGTATTTCATTTGTCATCTCATGTGGGTTGCACTTGCAGAAAAAGAAAAAAATAATATGAAATATGAAAAAAAATATGTGCTGTTCTTTTATCATAGTAAATGTAAAATAAATATTATAAATCTATAAATAACTAAAATGAAACATGTCACAAACATGTTGTAAAATTAATCAAAATATTTAAATTGCAATTATTTAATATAAATTAAGGTTTGGTGTGGCACGGTGTCACAGCATGTAGTGTTGCAGTCACACAGCTCCAGGGACCTGGAGGTTGTGGGTTCAAATCCCGCTCCGGGTGACTGTCTGTGGACTGTGGGTGATTGTAAACATGCTAATGTGGCTACTATGCCCTCCGGACTTTCAAAACAAGAATGTTTTGTGAACACACAGTCATGTTAAGAAAATGTTTTAAGATTATAAGAATTGGATAAGAGGCAGCTAATGTACATCTAGCCTGAGCTGTAGATTCACACAAGCTTTCTAATTCTGTGTAAGACAAAATATGAAATGCACCATACGTTTACTCTGGGAGTGAGATATGCTCATGTTGAGTGTATTTAAGGCAGTGTTTTATATAGGAATTTTGTAATTCATGTCATGTTGTAGATGATAAAGCCCCAATTCTTCTGTGAAACAATGTGGACGCTGTAGTGGTTAGCTAATGGTACACGTCAACATTGGAAACAGTCTCTAGATATTCAGGTCATTCTATGGTTTTTATTTGCATTGTGTGAAGGAGCTTATTTTTTGTACAATTTGTTGGTAATTTTGACCCTCCCTTTCATTATTTTGGCAAGCTGACATTGTATTATCTCTTTCCCTTTGAGAATGTGAGTGTACCTTTATATTTCTGGAGCCCTGTGTCATGTTCTGAAAACAGGAACCCTGGACTTTTTTTTTTTTTTTTTTTAATAGTGTGACCATATTAAATCATGCTGTCCCTCGCTAGAAATGGTACAGGCAAGCTGTAACGTAGAGCGAAGCATGGCAGACAACAACCTAAGATCTAAGCATTGATGGCCATTTTTATGGTTCAAAATATAGGCTGTCACACATGCTTTATGGACAAAGTGCTCCTCCAACATTTTTTCATAGGTAGTTTGTATCTCTTCGCAGTTACATTCTCTAATATTCTTGGAAGCTTTAAGAGTAGATTTTTCGGAAGATTTCTGTGAGTATTTTGTGGCCACGAGCATGAATTAGATCAGGTTTATGTGAAACGATTAGTTCTGTTTTACAAACACCACTATAATGCATCGCAAAGATGGAGTTCCATCTCTCCACGGAGAACAGTTCCACTGCTTTACAGCCAATTGTTGGGAGATTTATAGACCCCTAGTGCATTCTTGGAACAGAGCATGTACAACTATCCCGTTTTTCATTTCATATTTTTCTCTGTGTGCATAATTTAACATATGTCTCCATAGTAGATCCCCACAAAAGAAGCTACATTTAAATTGAGTGTTTACAACTTTTTGGGGACTTTGTAAATAGCAGGTTTGTTTATTTTGAGAGACATGCTTTGCTTTTCTTTAGCTTTAAAAACACAGCCCTAATATGTTCTGATAGTAATTGTTTCAGCTTCATGGTCATTAATTATGTGATTAAAAATACTAACGTCAGTCAACTGAAGCCTATTATGTGCCACCGTGAGTGAAATATTGTGATTCCACAGGTTCCTAAGGAGGGGAAAGGAAATGATGTTGCTCTTCAAACTGCATGGTGTGACAAACCACAAGAAGAGCTGGTCGTTCAGGAGAGTGGTATGTACATCATGAACCTAAACAGTTTAATTGTAAGCCATCTTGTGCTTATTTTATCATTTCTGCTTGTAGAGGACAGCATATGTTAAAAATGGCAAAGTTGTGTGTGTGACTGTCTCTTATAGTGTGGATATAGTCAGTGGGCTGAATTGATCATCCTGTATTTGGTTCAGTAGTTTGACTAAGTTGGTTGCTGGCAAAATTCTCAAAGTACTGCTCTGTAGTAAAATTGTCATTTTCCACCAAAAGAACTTTGGTAAACAGTTTGATGGGAATGAACAATACATCATCAGCTGGGGGCATTGTGGAGCTGGTTAGCTCCAGTTTTGCCGTGGCTAAATTAAGCATCTGAGCTAGAGATGAATGTATAGATTCAGGACAGAGTCATGCTATAGCCAATTTTTACTGCTGGTTAGATCAGGTCAGAGAATGAGTTCTGTCTGTTAGCGTTTGAGCATTTCAGGGTATGGTTCCAGAGCCGTTCTGCTGAGCTTGTTCACAGTAAAAACAGCAGAGAGACATAGCCAATGTCGCTTATCAGACCAAGAAACCACAAAGATGGAGGAGCATTTTCCTGTTTTTATTTCATCATGCTTTTATTTCCAAATCAGATGATGAATCATTTCCCGTTTTCACATTACAAAACCTAAAGGTCCATCTGGTTCACAACAAATCATCAAAAATGACCCCATCAGCTTTACAGCATGACAGCCCTTTATTTGAGGCTCTGTGCCTTTTCTGAATCTTATTTAGAACTTATTTATGCTATATGCCATATTATATGCTGAAAATACAAAGACCGGTTCCACATTAGTTTTGCAAATAGTTCCACATTGTGGTGGAAAAGTGTGGCTAAAAAAAAAAAATAAATTCTGGAACTAATGTGTACATAAATCACTGGTAGGTTTTTAAATACAGGGTGCCTCAGAAGTATAGAGACACTCATGATAAAAAAACAATTTGGTAGATGGTGTTCCAATTTTAGACACAAGTTTTAATTTTATGTGTTTTACTTGCGAGACACGCTAGCAGGAGGTTTTAGTGACACAAGCTACACCTCCAGATGAGTTAGGCCTAGCGCTGATTTAACACAGGAGGTCATCAGAGCAACATTACATGCTTGAGGAGGACTTCACACAGTTTGCGTTAATCATAATTTATAAAGAATGGCATGCATGCAAGTGAACATTTGACTCTGCACATAATGTCATTATTGAAAGAACTAAATTTTTAAAAATGATTATGCCCCGATGTAGTATTTGAGTGTATGCATTAATGTAGTGTTTGAGGTTTTAGTGAGTTTTATTTTAAAAGATTTCAGGAAAATTCCTGGTTATTTATTTCCCTATTTTTACATGAATGTTTGCATCTCTTTTTCAGACCTTCAGGCTCCAAGTCCTTTACATGACTTTTCAGATGTACCCAGTTCAGAAACAACAGACATTCCTAGCACAGATCATTCCTCTAACAGTTCAGACCAGTCAGAAGTGGCCTTGACAGAAACGGATTGTGTACAGCCTGTGAAAGAGCTTGCCAACATAGAGCTTCTAGAGGCAGCTGTGAGCACTGGAGAACCCAGTCAAACTTTAAAAAATGAATCACTCACAGCTGTAAAGAGCAATGGCTCGGATTTCATGCCTAAAGCCAAGAATGTGAGGTTGCAGCTCGGCCAGACGCCTTTTGACTGCAAGCTAATGCGGCCATGTTCTGTGCAGCTTGTGAATGTGCTTCGGGTTTCAAGAGCCAAGAAGAATACTACTGATTTCCCCAATGAAAAAGCTGTCTTCATGCCCAAAGACCTCCGAACTCACCTGCATGCCCACACCGGACGACGGCTGTGCTGCTTCACTGAGTGTGGGAATGGTGTATGGCGTCTGCAGGGGAGAGCTTCTCTTCTTCACAGGCGCTTGCACGGCTGCAGTGTTTGTGGCAAAAAATTCAAACGCAAGAAGATCCTGAAGAGGCATGAACGTTTCCATACAGGGGAAAAGCCTTACTTGTGCTCCAAATGCAATAAAATGTTTGTTCTACGCAAAAGCTTAAGGAGACACGAGAGGTTCCACACAGGAGAGAGACCTCACAGCTGCCCTCAGTGTGGCAAAAGTTTCCGTCTAAAGGATAACCTGAAGGCACATCTTCGCTTCCACACTGGGGAAAAGCCCTTCACATGCAGCCTATGCTCCAAAGGCTTTAGGATCCTCAAGAATCTGCAAAAACATTCTTTAATTCACTCTGAACCGGGGAATTTTACCTCCGTAAACCAACAAAAGAAAAGTAAAGTTGTAAGGATTTTGTGAAGCACTGCTTTCAGCATGTTTGCAGATGGATACTGCAGTCTGCAAGTTAAGACATTCATGCATCATGTACATGTCTTTACCCATAGTGCAGATTGCTTTTTAAAGGCAGAAGAGAGTTTGTTGAAAAATGAAAGGGAAAGCTTAACACTCGAGAGAGTCAGTAGTGGTAGTTTTAGAAGTAGCCAGAAATAGCTTTTAAAAAAGTGGGTTTATTTGAGCATCCACAAAGTTATGCAGTTCTGTTAGAATGTAGTTGTTATTTCAATTATGTTTTCTTGAAAATCTTTTCTATGGCTTTTAGCCAATATTGTGTTTAAATATCTCTCCCCATTCAGAGAGTTAGGGGCCTGTGCCTGAGTGGAAATAACTGCCTGTGGGTGAGTGGACATATTTCCGAAAAGGTCTTGTAAAATATCATGCATTTGTTTGCTGAAAGTTCTTGTATAGTGTGATGCAACAGAAAACATACACATATTTCCTTGAAGGAAAATGGTTATTGCAAGGATTAGCCATGGTGATAAGCTCATGTTAAGAAGCTGTCTTTAAACTGCTGCAAATACATACTGTTTCCTATGTATGTAACATTCCAGTTAGAGGTTTCCTGTAGTTCAAGGAATGGTTAATAGAAAATCAGATATAAACATCTTCACGCATTTTCCAAATATATTATTGTTTAAGACATGCTTGGTTTCTAAATTTTACTAGTGAGTCAAATAAACACAAATGTGATCTCTACTGTAGCTTGGTTTGTAATGGATTGGTGGATGTCTGCATTTAGTTGTGATTGACAAGTCTCAGGACAGTCAGCACTCTGCAAGAATTCCACATCATGTTTAGTTCCTACCCGGTTTGCTTCGAACCACGAGTGAGCAGGGACTAAAAACAGTACCGGTTCCAAGTAGCAAATTTGCCTACTGGAAAGCAGAGTAGACTGTAGTCAAGTCAAGTAGGTACAATGCAATGGAAAAGTGCCAATATTAACCCATATCCTTTTAATAAATACAAATATATCTCAGATGAGAAACTGTATGTAGGCCTTCATTAAGGTCACAAGACTTGTGTGTTAACAATGAATTATAAAAATGCACCTCAGCCATTTTGACAGGTGTTGTGCCTGAACTACATCTACATGTTGTCATGTGGGAATTTTAATTTACTCTTTTACCAACCAGATATTTTAACAAAACCACAGCCTACTTCTTTAGTATTTTCACTGTTACTGTAAAAGCACCACAGAAACCAAACCTGTGTTGGGAATTTCTGAAGGTTTGATTTCAGATATGTACATGTAACAGGGATGTGCCTTTAGTAGAGTTTTTTTTTTTTGCATACTGTATTCTCTCCCTGAAAAATTAATATTACAGTGATCAATCCATGTGCTTATCATTTTTATGAAGTTTTTTAAAATAGATTTTTCCCAAAACATTCAATTTTTTTTAAAGATGTTTGAAAGTGCATTGTACAGTACACAAAAGAATTGTGTATTGTTTTCAACTGAATGTCCTCTTTATAACCATCTTTAAGCTCTGTAGCAGCATCTAGTTGTTTCCACTTTTGTACTGTATTTGTATGCTTTCCTTTGTCTCATGACACTGATGTTTGTTTATATATAGTGCGCCGTTAGGATGACATGAAGACATTTTTTAAATAAAAGTTACTTTTTAAGAGATGTTTTATCTTCAGAATGATTACTATTAAAAAGATGTTATTGTGACTGATTTATTCTTATGTTTGTATATTTATTGCTTATTTTAACACATGCTTCCACGTATGAACACCATCTATGAATTTTTCTGTGACTAGAAGCAGTTACAGTACCAAAGTCAGATCTCACCTTCATTTATGCTATTGTTAATGTTATAAAAACTCCATAGATGATTTTCTAGATGAAGAGCACCAACTAATCACAGCAAAAACCAGCACCTTCTTGTTTGACTGGCAAGTTTTCAGTTTTATAAAAAGTTTTTTAATTTTGACTGACTATAATTGTAACTGTCAATAAAGATTAAAAAACTTGCAAACTTAGTGAAACAACAAAATAATTATACCTTATCTGGACATCAGAAGCTGAAACACCCGCAAGCACCAGTGGTGGACAGTAATAATGCAAATGTTTAATTAAGTAGCCTATTCATGTATCTGTACCTTACTGAAGGGCTCAGTGGCGTAGCAGGTAACATTGCAGTCACATAGATCCAGATCCCACAGTCGAAAAACATGTTTGTATGTGGATTGGCAACTTGAAAGTGTGCATAGGTTTGAGGGAATGTATGTGACACCCTCTGAAGGAAGTGTTCCTGCCTTGCCCTCTATGATTCCGGGTAGGCTCCGGACCCACCGCAAACATGAACTGGTTAAGTGGTTACAGACAATGAGTGAATGTACTTTACTGAAGTATTTCCATTTTGGGTGACTTTTTACTTTAACTCCACATCAGTGTCAAATATCTTTCAAAAGTGTACCATGAGTTGTGTGTGTAAAATTGTAACATCTCTGAACAAATCTCCCACCTTTACACAACTTGCCGCACTGCACCAGTGCCAGGAGACAGACGAATACAGTCGTAGCGCTAAATCCAAGTAATAAAAAGGCACTTTCCTGTTGACTCTAACTTGTTTCACAAGTGATTATGCACAACAGTGACTACTCTTACAGGAGCTAAATTAGGGTCAAAAGTTTTGTTCATTTGAGAAAAAAAAAAACAATACAGCAATGTGTTCAAAATTAAAATAAGCGTAGGATCTAGGATTTTAGTTAAAATATCATTTTGATTCAATTGTGGATTATCTTTTCAAATAAATCAATTATTTTCATTTTTCATTTTCCTATATATTTTGATATTTGAAGTCTTATATTTTTCACTTGCAGATATGTTTTCAGATTAGATTCAGATCTTATTTTTTTAGGTTGATATCTTTCTTTGGTCACAGATCTGATCAATTTCAGATCCATTTTTTCAGTTTCAGATTTTGGCCCTGATCTTGTGTGGGAGGCGGGACATAAGCGGAGAGGTGTATGATGTAATGACTGACAGCATGGCAACAAGGTGAAGGACCTTCCTCAGTGTTGAATACGAGAAATATCACTGAACACACACTTTATACACAATATTCCGTGTAAAACATTGACTTTAGTGAAAAAAGTCCTGTATAGTGAGCTCTTTTAGACAACATTCAGCACCAATTGCAGTAAAAGAGCTATACGCTATGTCAGTTTGTGTAGTTCGGCCACACTTTAGTTTCCCAGCAGCAATGGCGTCAAGATGTTCAACCTCAGGATATTTGAAAATAGACCCTTTAAAGTTTCTGGGGATATGTTTATGTTTCTAGGACAAAAACCTTTTTTTTAAAACACTTGGCATGCCTTGATATTTTTTTTTTTTACAAATTTCACCTATTTAAAAACGTTTGTTCCCAAAATGCTATGAATGCTAATATTCAGCACAAATCGAACAACAATAATGCGAGAAAAGTATGTATATCATTGATTTGTTTTTTGTTTAAATTAACTCTAAAAAATGGACTTCCCAAAAAAACTATTTTCAGAGGTGCTGGAATATAGTGAAAACATTTAAATAAATAAAAACACTGGACATTTGTGAAGTTTCCTTTTGGGCTTTGAACATTGCAGAAACTATCTGACATTTTATTTAGATTTACATCTATATTACTACAAATCTGATGTGACATTGTTTTTCTCAATACCTGTGTCTCACACACTGATTATTCATGAGATAGGTGTGAGAACACGGGTGAGACCCAATGTCGAAAGTAATGGCCCATTAGCCTCTTTAGATTCTGACCAGAGCGCTCTTCATAGCCATTATCACATCTTTGGGAGAAATGATCTTTTAAAGCTGAAGCTGGCTTCTTATTCTAATTTCTTTTCAACACTAAATGATGCAGCTGAACAGTCGTGGAAAGATGATAAAATCAGCAGCACTGCATTTCAGCCTAAAACATAGGTCTTGTGTCTACAACTCCTTTTGGTTTCCTACAATTTTATTTCTCACCTTCAGTGGCACTCAATTCTGGAAAATAGTGACAATGTATAAGGTATATGTGGAATATAATCTGACATTTGTAAACGTATGTAGCCTTTTAGGTCATATCTATGTAATGTCTTTGGATTGGAGCAAATCAGATGGGTCCAGTGCTTTGATTGGATACATTCTTGAGATGGAGGTGGAACAGCACCTGCTATTAACATAAAATGCAGCACAAAATCATGTTTTACATTTTCAGATCATAATAAACTGACTGGGTTGATTCATTTAAGTTTATGGGTTGGTGGGCTCCAGAGTTTTGAATTGGTTTAGTGTTTATTTCGGTTTTCAAAATGACTACAGTATATAATAATAATAATAATAACCTGAAAAGAAAACAACAATAATGGTAAAAAATATTAAATTAATAAACATGACAGTCAAAACAAAACAAATACAAACGAAAAGGTATAGTCTGAAGCATTAGCTTATTGTGCCTACCCTTTTTACTTCGCTAATTAACATTCCTTTTACTTCTGTATTTAGACGATACAAAACCACCACAGAAAGAAAATATTCAAGTTGTTTTCTTTTACAATAATCATTCCTTAGTTTTATAAGTGCTTACCACCTTATTTTTTAAACACTTTTTTAAACTTGCCAAGTGAGCTACACGTTTTTAGTTCCTTATCAAAACTATTCCACAAATTAACCCCTTAAAGGGTATCCATCTATTTTTTTATATTTGTCCTTGCTCCTGTTTTTGTAAACATACCTGTTCCCCTCAGTTCATATTTGCTCTCTTTAATTTCAAACAACTTCTGAACACAGTTGGGAAGTAAACTGTGTTGTGCTTTGTACATTTTTTGTGGAATATTTTTAAGTTAACTATATCACTGAATTTTAAAGCATTTCAATTAATAGATAGTTTGTTGGTTGGTTTATAATAATCCCTTCTATTTACAATTCATATAGCTTTTTTTGTAGCATGATAATTGGTTTAGTTATGGTTTTATATCTGTTTCCCCATACCTCCACCCAGTAGGTCATGTATGGATCTATGAAAGTACAGTACAGTATATAAAATTATTTCTCGTTCAGGATATTTTTTAATTTGATATAATACTGCAATTATTTTAGAGATATTTGTTTTTAGATAATTTATATGTGGTTTCCAACCTAATTAATGATCCATTATCACACCCAGAAATTTGTTTTCATACACTCTTTCTATTTCCACATTATTGATCATAAGTTTGACTTCATTCTTGATTTGTCTAGTTCCGAACATTATAAACTTTGTTTTATTTAAATCCAGTGATAACTTGTTAAAATCAAACCATTTCTTTAATACTTACAATTGCCTTTCCACTGCATTCAGAAGCTGTTACAAACTTTTTCCAGAGCAATATAAATTTGTGTCATCAGCAAATAAAACAACCTTTAACAAATTAGACACATTACAGATATCATTTATATAAAACAGAAATAATTTAGGTCATATCACAGAACCTTGTGGGATCCCACAAGTGACCTTCAGAAGTTTTGAGTTTATGTTATTTATTTGTACATATTGATATCTGTCACAAAGATAACTCTTGAGCCATGAATATGCTACTCCTCTAATACCATATCTCTCCAGTTTTTTCATTAATAGGTCGTGATAAATTGTGTCAAAAACTTTTTTTTTTTTGGTCTATAAACACCACCACAATATATTCTTTATTGTCTATTGCAGTAGATACCTCTTCTACCAGTTGCCTTACAGCCATCGAAGTGGACCTATTTTCTCTGAATCCACACTGTTGATCACTCAGTACTGTATGTTTTTCTATGAATTTATCTAGCCTTTGAACAAACAATTTTTCTAAGATTTTTGAGGATTTTGATAGTAAAAGTCTATCATTTATGAACTGGTGTCTGTCTCCACTTTTAAAAGATAAGAATGACTTTTGCTGTTTCGGGTAGGCTCCGGACCCACCGCAACCATGAACTGGTTAAGCGGTTACATACAATGAGTAAATGTAATTTACTGAAGTATTTCCATTTTGGGTGACTTTTTACTTTCACTCCACATCAGTGTCAAATATCTTTCAAAATATCTTGTGCATAATCACTTGTGAAACAAGTTAGAGTCAACAGTGACTACTCTTCATTCATATTACATAGTTTACTGATCTGTAGATGTCATTAATTTAATGCACTTATTACTTCCTGGCATATTGCACGTAATGTAAGGCATTTTGTATAATTTGTGCTGTAGTTCGAATGTTAGCTCCTCTTTTGTAATTCGCTTTGGATAAAAGCGTCTGCCAAATGCATAAATGTAAATTAATCACTTTAAACCAAAGGTGAAAGCTGCAGTTTATTCAACAATATTGAAAAATGTACAGTGGAAATTAACACAATAATTGAAGGGAGGTCAAAACCAGAAATATTCAAAAACCTAAAAATAGTAGTGAGATAAACAAGTCCACGTGTTTCACATTAGTATTGAGAACATTTGACTATAAATAATCAAACAAATCGTCAGTCCAGTCCATGATGCCAAGCTCTAAAACAGTTTCTGTCTGGCTGAAGACAAAGGTAGACATCACACTCTTCACACTTCCAAGGGGTTTTTACTTGCTTTCCCCCATGCTTCCTGCAATGCACACATGTCTTGCGGCCAATAGTAGCCTTCATCCTTTGATCAGTGACAAGATCAACTCCGGGAACTGGCATATGAGCAGCACTGGCTGTCTTCACAGGGGTCTTCTGCGTCACGGCACACAGCTGTGCAGTCAGCTCCTCCATGAAAGCCTTTTGTGTCATGCTGTCCTGTTGCAAGAGTTCTTTGTGGAGAACGTAGGCGTTGGTCGCAGCAATATCCAAGAAGTGCAGAAAGAGTTTCCTGTACCACTTCAATGTTTTGTGCTGCGTTGTGTAGTATGGGATCAGCTGGTCAGACATGTCCACACCTCCCATGTGCTTCTTGTATTCCATCACTGGCGATGGGCATGGAAAGGTTTCCGTGGTCCAAACCCCCTTTCCAGTTTTCACTTTTTTCTGCACAGTATCCCCAGTGAAGGCTGAATGAATGGTGGAGCAGATAGACACCTCCTGTGTGTCCATCCACTTCACGAATAGAACAGGGCCATCTCTAATCCAACGGATTGTTCCTCTAGGCGACTCCTTTGTCAACGCATTGACAGCACTGCGTGGGCATTCTTTCCTGGACTCTCTGTATGTTCCACAAGCACCAAACCTGGAAGCCAATAAGTCCTTGAAAAGCTTCGGGCTTGTGTAGAAGCTGTCCATATACACATGATACCCTGACCCCAAAAACCTTCGGTTAATCAGGGACATGACGGCATCATAAGAGAGCCCTTGGCCTGTGGGGAAGTCATTCTTTCCAGTGTACACTGAAAAGTCCACAGTGTACCCATTGCCGGAGTCTGCAAGCACAAACAACCTGAAACCCCACTTTGTGGGTTTGTCCTTCATGCCAGTATGTCCTCTGCAAGGTACCATACGTTCACCCACAGTAAGACTTCTGCGTGGATGATAGAAAGACTTGCAGGCATCCTGAAGTGTGTGCATCAATGGTTTGATCTGGAACAGTCTGTCATGCTCTGGTGTTCCCTTCTTGGCATCATTCAGCCTGTCTTCATCTGGGTCACTCATGTGTATGTTCCATGATATTGTCCGGTATCTGTCCCTTGACATCACTTGAGGTGGGAAAGGGATGGAAAAGATGCTGTTTTTCCGCCAGTAGTCATTGATTTGATCCAAATCGATCATGGCCATGTAGAAGGTCAAGCCGATGTATTTGTAAAATTCAGCAACGCCAACATCCAGCCATCTGTATTTTGCACCTCTGGCTATGTTCTCTGCAGCCTGCTTGTTGGTGTTCCGGCAGAGGGTTTTCACAGCACCCTCTGAAATAAACAGCTTGAAGAGGTCGAGAGGAGTGTGTCTATCCCTTGTTCTCAGCTGCACACCAGGTGTCCTTGCAGGAACAAAACGCAGTGGTGGTGGAGTGGCATCAACATTAGTTTCGGTCTTCCATGACAGTGGTTTCAGACTTAGCAGACATGCTTTTTTCCGTGCAGGTGAAATATCCCCTAAATTTCTGTAAAATAATATAAAGAGTATCAGCATCAGCAGCCATGACACATACTTACAAGTACTTCAGTCATTTACATCTGACATTCGCATAACAATAGCCTACAGAAACGAGTACAACTAAAAGAAACCTATGGACATTCGATCTGCATACCAAAATTTTTATTTTTTATTTTTTTTTCTGACTGTGGGAGGAAAACAGAGCATCCAGGGGGAAAGCATGCGAACACTGGAAGAACACAACTCACTAAAATAAAATAAAAAAGGCTCCAATTGACAATGATAAACTCCACCAGAAGAACAGTACTTAGCGACATAACATTTAATAAAACAAACTAATAATGTTCTTAAAATACATATTATTGGTTTCTCATGTGTTTACTACCGTACTTTTAAACATTTTTACATTTGCTCAGTTAGCTATACATTATTCCCTTATAACTTATATTAGTCCTTACACTTCTTATTTATTTTTTTTTAAATATGCCTGTTCCCCTATGTTCATGTTTGGTCTTCTTAAATTCTGAATATGCTAACTATCTGCGTTACCCCACATAGCATGGATTATGAAAGAACAATATAGTATAGAACAATATAGAGTGACTGTTGATTGAGTATATCTTTGGTTTTACGTAATAATGCATTAATTTGTGCTGTTTCCAACATATTTTATGACTTTTATAACACCTATAAGTTTTTCATAGACACTCTCTATTTTTAATTCCCTTTCCACTGCATTTAGAAGTTGTTCCACACTTTTTCTAGAGGATTACACATTAGTATCATCAGGAAAGTCATTCATAAACTTCAGAGGTTCGCTCTTTTCCGGCCCCCGTCACCAGGCAACGCCGTGGACTGTAGGCCTTGATCTCGTAACGTTGGCGGAACTCTAACTGTAAGCTTTGTTTTGGACTGGTTTTTCCACTGTAGCAGGGTCTGGCGGTGGCTAAAATGTGTGCATTGGTGTTTCCATGCACTTATTTACGATTAAAAGACTCGTATGTCAGACTCGATTATGATTACAGAGCAAGAAAATTCCAGTGTTATAAGAACTGCCCTTATATCATTACATCATAGGTTTTTATTTTTTCGCCCGGGGCCCTTCAAACAATCCGTGTCCCCCACTGGCGCCAAACATGCGGTAGAAAAAAAGAGAATCAAACCTATTTGACTTACTCATCACAGTCCTCCTCTTCGGGATCAAGTCGTTGCTCAGAATGAAGCCATTCCTCCTCACTGTCCTCGCCGCTTTCATCCGAGTACTCGCATTCTTCTTCACTCTCCAGGCAAAAACTCTCTTGGAGCTGCTGCAAGGCACCATCAACTAAAACGCACGACCGTGCCATCTTGAAGTTTCGCGCTCAGCGTGAGAACACAGCCCTGTGCTTCTGTTTATATGACTGAAATGGGCGTGTCCACACGTTGTGTTACGGTCGTAATCCTCCAATAAGAGCAGCCGGATAATCATAGAAATAAGAATGGGTGGGCCATCTAGGCTCGCACTCTTGACTCTTACAGGAGCTAAATTAGGGTCAAAAGTTTTGTTCATTTGAGAAAAAAAAAAACAATACAATACAGCAATGTGTTCAAAATTAAAATAAGCGTAGGATCTAGGATCTTAGTTAAAATATCATTTTGATTCAATTGTAGATTATCTTTTCAAATAAATCAATTATTTTCATTTTTCATTTTCCTATATATTTTGATATTTGAAGTCTTATATTTTTCACTTGCAGATATGTTTTCAGATTAGATTCAGATCTTATTTTTTTAGGTTGATATCTTTCTTTGGTCACAGATCTGATCACTTTCAGATCCATTTTTTCAGTTTCAGATTTTGGCCCTGATCTTGTGTGGGAGGCGGGACATAAGCGGAGAGGTGTATGATGTAATGACTGACAGCATGGCAACAAGGTGAAGGACCTTCCTCAGTGTTGAATACGAGAAATATCACTGAACACACACTTTATACACAATATTCCGTGTAAAACATTGACTTTAGTGAAAAAAGTCCTGTATAGTGAGCTCTTTTAGACAACATTCAGCACCAATTGCAGTAAAAGAGCTATACGCTATGTCAGTTTGTGTAGTTCGGCCACACTTTAGTTTCCCAGCAGCAATGGCGTCAAGATGTTCAACCTCAGGATATTTGAAAATAGACCCTTTAAAGTTTCTGGGGATATGTTTATGTTTCTAGGACAAAAACCTTTTTTTTAAAACACTTGGCATGCCTTGATATTTTTTTTTTTTACAAATTTCACCTATTTAAAAACGTTTGTTCCCAAAATGCTATGAATGCTAATATTCAGCACAAATCGAACAACAATAATGCGAGAAAAGTATGTATATCATTGATTTGTTTTTTGTTTAAATTAACTCTAAAAAATGGACTTCCCAAAAAAACTATTTTCAGAGGTGCTGGAATATAGTGAAAACATTTAAATAAATAAAAACACTGGACATTTGTGAAGTTTCCTTTTGGGCTTTGAACATTGCAGAAACTATCTGACATTTTATTTAGATTTACATCTATATTACTACAAATCTGATGTGACATTGTTTTTCTCAATACCTGTGTCTCACACACTGATTATTCATGAGATAGGTGTGAGAACACGGGTGAGACCCAATGTCGAAAGTAATGGCCCATTAGCCTCTTTAGATTCTGACCAGAGCGCTCTTCATAGCCATTATCACATCTTTGGGAGAAATGATCTTTTAAAGCTGAAGCTGGCTTCTTATTCTAATTTCTTTTCAACACTAAATGATGCAGCTGAACAGTCGTGGAAAGATGATAAAATCAGCAGCACTGCATTTCAGCCTAAAACATAGGTCTTGTGTCTACAACTCCTTTTGGTTTCCTACAATTTTATTTCTCACCTTCAGTGGCACTCAATTCTGGAAAATAGTGACAATGTATAAGGTATATGTGGAATATAATCTGACATTTGTAAACGTATGTAGCCTTTTAGGTCATATCTATGTAATGTCTTTGGATTGGAGCAAATCAGATGGGTCCAGTGCTTTGATTGGATACATTCTTGAGATGGAGGTGGAACAGCACCTGCTATTAACATAAAATGCAGCACAAAATCATGTTTTACATTTTCAGATCATAATAAACTGACTGGGTTGATTCATTTAAGTTTATGGGTTGGTGGGCTCCAGAGTTTTGAATTGGTTTAGTGTTTATTTCGGTTTTCAAAATGACTACAGTATATAATAATAATAATAATAACCTGAAAAGAAAACAACAATAATGGTAAAAAATATTAAATTAATAAACATGACAGTCAAAACAAAACAAATACAAACGAAAAGGTATAGTCTGAAGCATTAGCTTATTGTGCCTACCCTTTTTACTTCGCTAATTAACATTCCTTTTACTTCTGTATTTAGACGATACAAAACCACCACAGAAAGAAAATATTCAAGTTGTTTTCTTTTACAATAATCATTCCTTAGTTTTATAAGTGCTTACCACCTTATTTTTTAAACACTTTTTTAAACTTGCCAAGTGAGCTACACGTTTTTAGTTCCTTATCAAAACTATTCCACAAATTAACCCCTTAAAGGGTATCCATCTATTTTTTTATATTTGTCCTTGCTCCTGTTTTTGTAAACATACCTGTTCCCCTCAGTTCATATTTGCTCTCTTTAATTTCAAACAACTTCTGAACACAGTTGGGAAGTAAACTGTGTTGTGCTTTGTACATTTTTTGTGGAATATTTTTAAGTTAACTATATCACTGAATTTTAAAGCATTTCAATTAATAGATAGTTTGTTGGTTGGTTTATAATAATCCCTTCTATTTACAATTCATATAGCTTTTTTTGTAGCATGATAATTGGTTTAGTTATGGTTTTATATCTGTTTCCCCATACCTCCACCCAGTAGGTCATGTATGGATCTATGAAAGTACAGTACAGTATATAAAATTATTTCTCGTTCAGGATATTTTTTAATTTGATATAATACTGCAATTATTTTAGAGATCTTTGTTTTTAGATAATTTATGTGGTTTCCAACCTAATTAATGATCCATTATCACACCCAGAAATTTGTTTTCATACACTCTTTCTATTTCCACATTATTGATCATAAGTTTGACTTCATTCTTGATTTGTCTAGTTCCGAACATTATAAACTTTGTTTTATTTAAATCCAGTGATAACTTGTTAAAATCAAACCATTTCTTTAATACTTACAATTGCCTTTCCACTGCATTCAGAAGCTGTTACAAACTTTTTCCAGAGCAATATAAATTTGTGTCATCAGCAAATAAAACAACCTTTAACAAATTAGACACATTACAGATATCATTTATATAAAACAGAAATAATTTAGGTCATATCACAGAACCTTGTGGGATCCCACAAGTGACCTTCAGAAGTTTTGAGTTTATGTTATTTATTTGTACATATTGATATCTGTCACAAAGATAACTCTTGAGCCATGAATATGCTACTCCTCTAATACCATATCTCTCCAGTTTTTTCATTAATAGGTCGTGATAAATTGTGTCAAAAACTTTTTTTTTTTTGGTCTATAAACACCACCACAATATATTCTTTATTGTCTATTGCAGTAGATACCTCTTCTACCAGTTGCCTTACAGCCATCGAAGTGGACCTATTTTCTCTGAATCCACACTGTTGATCACTCAGTACTGTATGTTTTTCTATGAATTTATCTAGCCTTTGAACAAACAATTTTTCTAAGATTTTTGAGGATTTTGATAGTAAAAGTCTATCATTTATGAACTGGTGTCTGTCTCCACTTTTAAAAGATAAGAATGACTTTTGCTGTTTCGGGTAGGCTCCGGACCCACCGCAACCATGAACTGGTTAAGCGGTTACATACAATGAGTAAATGTAATTTACTGAAGTATTTCCATTTTGGGTGACTTTTTACTTTCACTCCACATCAGTGTCAAATATCTTTCAAAATATCTTGTGCATAATCACTTGTGAAACAAGTTAGAGTCAACAGTGACTACTCTTCATTCATATTACATAGTTTACTGATCTGTAGATGTCATTAATTTAATGCACTTATTACTTCCTGGCATATTGCACGTAATGTAAGGCATTTTGTATAATTTGTGCTGTAGTTCGAATGTTAGCTCCTCTTTTGTAATTCGCTTTGGATAAAAGCGTCTGCCAAATGCATAAATGTAAATTAATCACTTTAAACCAAAGGTGAAAGCTGCAGTTTATTCAACAATATTGAAAAATGTACAGTGGAAATTAACACAATAATTGAAGGGAGGTCAAAACCAGAAATATTCAAAAACCTAAAAATAGTAGTGAGATAAACAAGTCCACGTGTTTCACATTAGTATTGAGAACATTTGACTATAAATAATCAAACAAATCGTCAGTCCAGTCCATGATGCCAAGCTCTAAAACAGTTTCTGTCTGGCTGAAGACAAAGGTAGACATCACACTCTTCACACTTCCAAGGGGTTTTTACTTGCTTTCCCCCATGCTTCCTGCAATGCACACATGTCTTGCGGCCAATAGTAGCCTTCATCCTTTGATCAGTGACAAGATCAACTCCGGGAACTGGCATATGAGCAGCACTGGCTGTCTTCACAGGGGTCTTCTGCGTCACGGCACACAGCTGTGCAGTCAGCTCCTCCATGAAAGCCTTTTGTGTCATGCTGTCCTGTTGCAAGAGTTCTTTGTGGAGAACGTAGGCGTTGGTCGCAGCAATATCCAAGAAGTGCAGAAAGAGTTTCCTGTACCACTTCAATGTTTTGTGCTGCGTTGTGTAGTATGGGATCAGCTGGTCAGACATGTCCACACCTCCCATGTGCTTCTTGTATTCCATCACTGGCGATGGGCATGGAAAGGTTTCCGTGGTCCAAACCCCCTTTCCAGTTTTCACTTTTTTCTGCACAGTATCCCCAGTGAAGGCTGAATGAATGGTGGAGCAGATAGACACCTCCTGTGTGTCCATCCACTTCACGAATAGAACAGGGCCATCTCTAATCCAACGGATTGTTCCTCTAGGCGACTCCTTTGTCAACGCATTGACAGCACTGCGTGGGCATTCTTTCCTGGACTCTCTGTATGTTCCACAAGCACCAAACCTGGAAGCCAATAAGTCCTTGAAAAGCTTCGGGCTTGTGTAGAAGCTGTCCATATACACATGATACCCTGACCCCAAAAACCTTCGGTTAATCAGGGACATGACGGCATCATAAGAGAGCCCTTGGCCTGTGGGGAAGTCATTCTTTCCAGTGTACACTGAAAAGTCCACAGTGTACCCATTGCCGGAGTCTGCAAGCACAAACAACCTGAAACCCCACTTTGTGGGTTTGTCCTTCATGCCAGTATGTCCTCTGCAAGGTACCATACGTTCACCCACAGTAAGACTTCTGCGTGGATGATAGAAAGACTTGCAGGCATCCTGAAGTGTGTGCATCAATGGTTTGATCTGGAACAGTCTGTCATGCTCTGGTGTTCCCTTCTTGGCATCATTCAGCCTGTCTTCATCTGGGTCACTCATGTGTATGTTCCATGATATTGTCCGGTATCTGTCCCTTGACATCACTTGAGGTGGGAAAGGGATGGAAAAGATGCTGTTTTTCCGCCAGTAGTCATTGATTTGATCCAAATCGATCATGGCCATGTAGAAGGTCAAGCCGATGTATTTGTAAAATTCAGCAACGCCAACATCCAGCCATCTGTATTTTGCACCTCTGGCTATGTTCTCTGCAGCCTGCTTGTTGGTGTTCCGGCAGAGGGTTTTCACAGCACCCTCTGAAATAAACAGCTTGAAGAGGTCGAGAGGAGTGTGTCTATCCCTTGTTCTCAGCTGCACACCAGGTGTCCTTGCAGGAACAAAACGCAGTGGTGGTGGAGTGGCATCAACATTAGTTTCGGTCTTCCATGACAGTGGTTTCAGACTTAGCAGACATGCTTTTTTCCGTGCAGGTGAAATATCCCCTAAATTTCTGTAAAATAATATAAAGAGTATCAGCATCAGCAGCCATGACACATACTTACAAGTACTTCAGTCATTTACATCTGACATTCGCATAACAATAGCCTACAGAAACGAGTACAACTAAAAGAAACCTATGGACATTCGATCTGCATACCAAAATTTTTATTTTTTATTTTTTTTTCTGACTGTGGGAGGAAAACAGAGCATCCAGGGGGAAAGCATGCGAACACTGGAAGAACACAACTCACTAAAATAAAATAAAAAAGGCTCCAATTGACAATGATAAACTCCACCAGAAGAACAGTACTTAGCGACATAACATTTAATAAAACAAACTAATAATGTTCTTAAAATACATATTATTGGTTTCTCATGTGTTTACTACCGTACTTTTAAACATTTTTACATTTGCTCAGTTAGCTATACATTATTCCCTTATAACTTATATTAGTCCTTACACTTCTTATTTATTTTTTTTTAAATATGCCTGTTCCCCTATGTTCATGTTTGGTCTTCTTAAATTCTGAATATGCTAACTATCTGCGTTACCCCACATAGCATGGATTATGAAAGAACAATATAGTATAGAACAATATAGAGTGACTGTTGATTGAGTATATCTTTGGTTTTACGTAATAATGCATTAATTTGTGCTGTTTCCAACATATTTTATGACTTTTATAACACCTATAAGTTTTTCATAGACACTCTCTATTTTTAATTCCCTTTCCACTGCATTTAGAAGTTGTTCCACACTTTTTCTAGAGGATTACACATTAGTATCATCAGGAAAGTCATTCATAAACTTCAGAGGTTCGCTCTTTTCCGGCCCCCGTCACCAGGCAACGCCGTGGACTGTAGGCCTTGATCTCGTAACGTTGGCGGAACTCTAACTGTAAGCTTTGTTTTGGACTGGTTTTTCCACTGTAGCAGGGTCTGGCGGTGGCTAAAATGTGTGCATTGGTGTTTCCATGCACTTATTTACGATTAAAAGACTCGTATGTCAGACTCGATTATGATTACAGAGCAAGAAAATTCCAGTGTTATAAGAACTGCCCTTATATCATTACATCATAGGTTTTTATTTTTTCGCCCGGGGCCCTTCAAACAATCCGTGTCCCCCACTGGCGCCAAACATGCGGTAGAAAAAAAGAGAATCAAACCTATTTGACTTACTCATCACAGTCCTCCTCTTCGGGATCAAGTCGTTGCTCAGAATGAAGCCATTCCTCCTCACTGTCCTCGCCGCTTTCATCCGAGTACTCGCATTCTTCTTCACTCTCCAGGCAAAAACTCTCTTGGAGCTGCTGCAAGGCACCATCAACTAAAACGCACGACCGTGCCATCTTGAAGTTTCGCGCTCAGCGTGAGAACACAGCCCTGTGCTTCTGTTTATATGACTGAAATGGGCGTGTCCACACGTTGTGTTACGGTCGTAATCCTCCAATAAGAGCAGCCGGATAATCATAGAAATAAGAATGGGTGGGCCATCTAGGCTCGCACTCTTGACTCTTACAGGAGCTAAATTAGGGTCAAAAGTTTTGTTCATTTGAGAAAAAAAAAAACAATACAATACAGCAATGTGTTCAAAATTAAAATAAGCGTAGGATCTAGGATCTTAGTTAAAATATCATTTTGATTCAATTGTAGATTATCTTTTCAAATAAATCAATTATTTTCATTTTTCATTTTCCTATATATTTTGATATTTGAAGTCTTATATTTTTCACTTGCAGATATGTTTTCAGATTAGATTCAGATCTTATTTTTTTAGGTTGATATCTTTCTTTGGTCACAGATCTGATCACTTTCAGATCCATTTTTTCAGTTTCAGATTTTGGCCCTGATCTTGTGTGGGAGGCGGGACATAAGCGGAGAGGTGTATGATGTAATGACTGACAGCATGGCAACAAGGTGAAGGACCTTCCTCAGTGTTGAATACGAGAAATATCACTGAACACACACTTTATACACAATATTCCGTGTAAAACATTGACTTTAGTGAAAAAAGTCCTGTATAGTGAGCTCTTTTAGACAACATTCAGCACCAATTGCAGTAAAAGAGCTATACGCTATGTCAGTTTGTGTAGTTCGGCCACACTTTAGTTTCCCAGCAGCAATGGCGTCAAGATGTTCAACCTCAGGATATTTGAAAATAGACCCTTTAAAGTTTCTGGGGATATGTTTATGTTTCTAGGACAAAAACCTTTTTTTTAAAACACTTGGCATGCCTTGATATTTTTTTTTTTTACAAATTTCACCTATTTAAAAACGTTTGTTCCCAAAATGCTATGAATGCTAATATTCAGCACAAATCGAACAACAATAATGCGAGAAAAGTATGTATATCATTGATTTGTTTTTTGTTTAAATTAACTCTAAAAAATGGACTTCCCAAAAAAACTATTTTCAGAGGTGCTGGAATATAGTGAAAACATTTAAATAAATAAAAACACTGGACATTTGTGAAGTTTCCTTTTGGGCTTTGAACATTGCAGAAACTATCTGACATTTTATTTAGATTTACATCTATATTACTACAAATCTGATGTGACATTGTTTTTCTCAATACCTGTGTCTCACACACTGATTATTCATGAGATAGGTGTGAGAACACGGGTGAGACCCAATGTCGAAAGTAATGGCCCATTAGCCTCTTTAGATTCTGACCAGAGCGCTCTTCATAGCCATTATCACATCTTTGGGAGAAATGATCTTTTAAAGCTGAAGCTGGCTTCTTATTCTAATTTCTTTTCAACACTAAATGATGCAGCTGAACAGTCGTGGAAAGATGATAAAATCAGCAGCACTGCATTTCAGCCTAAAACATAGGTCTTGTGTCTACAACTCCTTTTGGTTTCCTACAATTTTATTTCTCACCTTCAGTGGCACTCAATTCTGGAAAATAGTGACAATGTATAAGGTATATGTGGAATATAATCTGACATTTGTAAACGTATGTAGCCTTTTAGGTCATATCTATGTAATGTCTTTGGATTGGAGCAAATCAGATGGGTCCAGTGCTTTGATTGGATACATTCTTGAGATGGAGGTGGAACAGCACCTGCTATTAACATAAAATGCAGCACAAAATCATGTTTTACATTTTCAGATCATAATAAACTGACTGGGTTGATTCATTTAAGTTTATGGGTTGGTGGGCTCCAGAGTTTTGAATTGTTTTAGTGTTTATTTCGGTTTTCAAAATGACTACAGTATATAATAATAATAATAATAACCTGAAAAGAAAACAACAATAATGGTAAAAAATATTAAATTAATAAACATGACAGTCAAAACAAAACAAATACAAACGAAAAGGTATAGTCTGAAGCATTAGCTTATTGTGCCTACCCTTTTTACTTCGCTAATTAACATTCCTTTTACTTCTGTATTTAGACGATACAAAACCACCACAGAAAGAAAATATTCAAGTTGTTTTCTTTTACAATAATCATTCCTTAGTTTTATAAGTGCTTACCACCTTATTTTTTAAACACTTTTTTAAACTTGCCAAGTGAGCTACACGTTTTTAGTTCCTTATCAAAACTATTCCACAAATTAACCCCTTAAAGGGTATCCATCTATTTTTTTATATTTGTCCTTGCTCCTGTTTTTGTAAACATACCTGTTCCCCTCAGTTCATATTTGCTCTCTTTAATTTCAAACAACTTCTGAACACAGTTGGGAAGTAAACTGTGTTGTGCTTTGTACATTTTTTGTGGAATATTTTTAAGTTAACTATATCACTGAATTTTAAAGCATTTCAATTAATAGATAGTTTGTTGGTTGGTTTATAATAATCCCTTCTATTTACAATTCATATAGCTTTTTTTGTAGCATGATAATTGGTTTAGTTATGGTTTTATATCTGTTTCCCCATACCTCCACCCAGTAGGTCATGTATGGATCTATGAAAGTACAGTACAGTATATAAAATTATTTCTCGTTCAGGATATTTTTTAATTTGATATAATACTGCAATTATTTTAGAGATCTTTGTTTTTAGATAATTTATATGTGGTTTCCAACCTAATTAATGATCCATTATCACACCCAGAAATTTGTTTTCATACACTCTTTCTATTTCCACATTATTGATCATAAGTTTGACTTCATTCTTGATTTGTCTAGTTCCGAACATTATAAACTTTGTTTTATTTAAATCCAGTGATAACTTGTTAAAATCAAACCATTTCTTTAATACTTACAATTGCCTTTCCACTGCATTCAGAAGCTGTTACAAACTTTTTCCAGAGCAATATAAATTTGTGTCATCAGCAAATAAAACAACCTTTAACAAATTAGACACATTACAGATATCATTTATATAAAACAGAAATAATTTAGGTCATATCACAGAACCTTGTGGGATCCCACAAGTGACCTTCAGAAGTTTTGAGTTTATGTTATTTATTTGTACATATTGATATCTGTCACAAAGATAACTCTTGAGCCATGAATATGCTACTCCTCTAATACCATATCTCTCCAGTTTTTTCATTAATAGGTCGTGATAAATTGTGTCAAAAACTTTTTTTTTTTTGGTCTATAAACACCACCACAATATATTCTTTATTGTCTATTGCAGTAGATACCTCTTCTACCAGTTGCCTTACAGCCATCGAAGTGGACCTATTTTCTCTGAATCCACACTGTTGATCACTCAGTACTGTATGTTTTTCTATGAATTTATCTAGCCTTTGAACAAACAATTTTTCTAAGATTTTTGAGGATTTTGATAGTAAAAGTCTATCATTTATGAACTGGTGTCTGTCTCCACTTTTAAAAGATAAGAATGACTTTTGCTGTTTCGGGTAGGCTCCGGACCCACCGCAACCATGAACTGGTTAAGCGGTTACATACAATGAGTAAATGTAATTTACTGAAGTATTTCCATTTTGGGTGACTTTTTACTTTCACTCCACATCAGTGTCAAATATCTTTCAAAATATCTTGTGCATAATCACTTGTGAAACAAGTTAGAGTCAACAGTGACTACTCTTCATTCATATTACATAGTTTACTGATCTGTAGATGTCATTAATTTAATGCACTTATTACTTCCTGGCATATTGCACGTAATGTAAGGCATTTTGTATAATTTGTGCTGTAGTTCGAATGTTAGCTCCTCTTTTGTAATTCGCTTTGGATAAAAGCGTCTGCCAAATGCATAAATGTAAATTAATCACTTTAAACCAAAGGTGAAAGCTGCAGTTTATTCAACAATATTGAAAAATGTACAGTGGAAATTAACACAATAATTGAAGGGAGGTCAAAACCAGAAATATTCAAAAACCTAAAAATAGTAGTGAGATAAACAAGTCCACGTGTTTCACATTAGTATTGAGAACATTTGACTATAAATAATCAAACAAATCGTCAGTCCAGTCCATGATGCCAAGCTCTAAAACAGTTTCTGTCTGGCTGAAGACAAAGGTAGACATCACACTCTTCACACTTCCAAGGGGTTTTTACTTGCTTTCCCCCATGCTTCCTGCAATGCACACATGTCTTGCGGCCAATAGTAGCCTTCATCCTTTGATCAGTGACAAGATCAACTCCGGGAACTGGCATATGAGCAGCACTGGCTGTCTTCACAGGGGTCTTCTGCGTCACGGCACACAGCTGTGCAGTCAGCTCCTCCATGAAAGCCTTTTGTGTCATGCTGTCCTGTTGCAAGAGTTCTTTGTGGAGAACGTAGGCGTTGGTCGCAGCAATATCCAAGAAGTGCAGAAAGAGTTTCCTGTACCACTTCAATGTTTTGTGCTGCGTTGTGTAGTATGGGATCAGCTGGTCAGACATGTCCACACCTCCCATGTGCTTCTTGTATTCCATCACTGGCGATGGGCATGGAAAGGTTTCCGTGGTCCAAACCCCCTTTCCAGTTTTCACTTTTTTCTGCACAGTATCCCCAGTGAAGGCTGAATGAATGGTGGAGCAGATAGACACCTCCTGTGTGTCCATCCACTTCACGAATAGAACAGGGCCATCTCTAATCCAACGGATTGTTCCTCTAGGCGACTCCTTTGTCAACGCATTGACAGCACTGCGTGGGCATTCTTTCCTGGACTCTCTGTATGTTCCACAAGCACCAAACCTGGAAGCCAATAAGTCCTTGAAAAGCTTCGGGCTTGTGTAGAAGCTGTCCATATACACATGATACCCTGACCCCAAAAACCTTCGGTTAATCAGGGACATGACGGCATCATAAGAGAGCCCTTGGCCTGTGGGGAAGTCATTCTTTCCAGTGTACACTGAAAAGTCCACAGTGTACCCATTGCCGGAGTCTGCAAGCACAAACAACCTGAAACCCCACTTTGTGGGTTTGTCCTTCATGCCAGTATGTCCTCTGCAAGGTACCATACGTTCACCCACAGTAAGACTTCTGCGTGGATGATAGAAAGACTTGCAGGCATCCTGAAGTGTGTGCATCAATGGTTTGATCTGGAACAGTCTGTCATGCTCTGGTGTTCCCTTCTTGGCATCATTCAGCCTGTCTTCATCTGGGTCACTCATGTGTATGTTCCATGATATTGTCCGGTATCTGTCCCTTGACATCACTTGAGGTGGGAAAGGGATGGAAAAGATGCTGTTTTTCCGCCAGTAGTCATTGATTTGATCCAAATCGATCATGGCCATGTAGAAGGTCAAGCCGATGTATTTGTAAAATTCAGCAACGCCAACATCCAGCCATCTGTATTTTGCACCTCTGGCTATGTTCTCTGCAGCCTGCTTGTTGGTGTTCCGGCAGAGGGTTTTCACAGCACCCTCTGAAATAAACAGCTTGAAGAGGTCGAGAGGAGTGTGTCTATCCCTTGTTCTCAGCTGCACACCAGGTGTCCTTGCAGGAACAAAACGCAGTGGTGGTGGAGTGGCATCAACATTAGTTTCGGTCTTCCATGACAGTGGTTTCAGACTTAGCAGACATGCTTTTTTCCGTGCAGGTGAAATATCCCCTAAATTTCTGTAAAATAATATAAAGAGTATCAGCATCAGCAGCCATGACACATACTTACAAGTACTTCAGTCATTTACATCTGACATTCGCATAACAATAGCCTACAGAAACGAGTACAACTAAAAGAAACCTATGGACATTCGATCTGCATACCAAAATTTTTATTTTTTATTTTTTTTTCTGACTGTGGGAGGAAAACAGAGCATCCAGGGGGAAAGCATGCGAACACTGGAAGAACACAACTCACTAAAATAAAATAAAAAAGGCTCCAATTGACAATGATAAACTCCACCAGAAGAACAGTACTTAGCGACATAACATTTAATAAAACAAACTAATAATGTTCTTAAAATACATATTATTGGTTTCTCATGTGTTTACTACCGTACTTTTAAACATTTTTACATTTGCTCAGTTAGCTATACATTATTCCCTTATAACTTATATTAGTCCTTACACTTCTTATTTATTTTTTTTTAAATATGCCTGTTCCCCTATGTTCATGTTTGGTCTTCTTAAATTCTGAATATGCTAACTATCTGCGTTACCCCACATAGCATGGATTATGAAAGAACAATATAGTATAGAACAATATAGAGTGACTGTTGATTGAGTATATCTTTGGTTTTACGTAATAATGCATTAATTTGTGCTGTTTCCAACATATTTTATGACTTTTATAACACCTATAAGTTTTTCATAGACACTCTCTATTTTTAATTCCCTTTCCACTGCATTTAGAAGTTGTTCCACACTTTTTCTAGAGGATTACACATTAGTATCATCAGGAAAGTCATTCATAAACTTCAGAGGTTCGCTCTTTTCCGGCCCCCGTCACCAGGCAACGCCGTGGACTGTAGGCCTTGATCTCGTAACGTTGGCGGAACTCTAACTGTAAGCTTTGTTTTGGACTGGTTTTTCCACTGTAGCAGGGTCTGGCGGTGGCTAAAATGTGTGCATTGGTGTTTCCATGCACTTATTTACGATTAAAAGACTCGTATGTCAGACTCGATTATGATTACAGAGCAAGAAAATTCCAGTGTTATAAGAACTGCCCTTATATCATTACATCATAGGTTTTTATTTTTTCGCCCGGGGCCCTTCAAACAATCCGTGTCCCCCACTGGCGCCAAACATGCGGTAGAAAAAAAGAGAATCAAACCTATTTGACTTACTCATCACAGTCCTCCTCTTCGGGATCAAGTCGTTGCTCAGAATGAAGCCATTCCTCCTCACTGTCCTCGCCGCTTTCATCCGAGTACTCGCATTCTTCTTCACTCTCCAGGCAAAAACTCTCTTGGAGCTGCTGCAAGGCACCATCAACTAAAACGCACGACCGTGCCATCTTGAAGTTTCGCGCTCAGCGTGAGAACACAGCCCTGTGCTTCTGTTTATATGACTGAAATGGGCGTGTCCACACGTTGTGTTACGGTCGTAATCCTCCAATAAGAGCAGCCGGATAATCATAGAAATAAGAATGGGTGGGCCATCTAGGCTCGCACTCTTGACTCTTACAGGAGCTAAATTAGGGTCAAAAGTTTTGTTCATTTGAGAAAAAAAAAAAAAAACCAATACAGCAATGTGTTCAAAATTAAAATAAGCGTAGGATCTAGGATCTTAGTTAAAATATCATTTTGATTCAATTGTAGATTATCTTTTCAAATAAATCAATTATTTTCATTTTTCATTTTCCTATATATTTTGATATTTGAAGTCTTATATTTTTCACTTGCAGATATGTTTTCAGATTAGATTCAGATCTTATTTTTTTAGGTTGATATCTTTCTTTGGTCACAGATCTGATCACTTTCAGATCCATTTTTTCAGTTTCAGATTTTGGCCCTGATCTTGTGTGGGAGGCGGGACATAAGCGGAGAGGTGTATGATGTAATGACTGACAGCATGGCAACAAGGTGAAGGACCTTCCTCAGTGTTGAATACGAGAAATATCACTGAACACACACTTTATACACAATATTCCGTGTAAAACATTGACTTTAGTGAAAAAAGTCCTGTATAGTGAGCTCTTTTAGACAACATTCAGCACCAATTGCAGTAAAAGAGCTATACGCTATGTCAGTTTGTGTAGTTCGGCCACACTTTAGTTTCCCAGCAGCAATGGCGTCAAGATGTTCAACCTCAGGATATTTGAAAATAGACCCTTTAAAGTTTCTGGGGATATGTTTATGTTT
This sequence comes from Hoplias malabaricus, assembly GCF_029633855.1. Classification (NCBI taxonomy): domain Eukaryota; kingdom Metazoa; phylum Chordata; class Actinopteri; order Characiformes; family Erythrinidae; genus Hoplias; species Hoplias malabaricus. The sequence goes on from NC_089808.1 coordinate 19,620,071, forward strand.
CTAGGACAAAAACCTTTTTTTTAAAACACTTGGCATGCCTTGATATTTTTTTTTTTTACAAATTTCACCTATTTAAAAACGTTTGTTCCCAAAATGCTATGAATGCTAATATTCAGCACAAATCGAACAACAATAATGCGAGAAAAGTATGTATATCATTGATTTGTTTTTTGTTTAAATTAACTCTAAAAAATGGACTTCCCAAAAAAACTATTTTCAGAGGTGCTGGAATATAGTGAAAACATTTAAATAAATAAAAACACTGGACATTTGTGAAGTTTCCTTTTGGGCTTTGAACATTGCAGAAACTATCTGACATTTTATTTAGATTTACATCTATATTACTACAAATCTGATGTGACATTGTTTTTCTCAATACCTGTGTCTCACACACTGATTATTCATGAGATAGGTGTGAGAACACGGGTGAGACCCAATGTCGAAAGTAATGGCCCATTAGCCTCTTTAGATTCTGACCAGAGCGCTCTTCATAGCCATTATCACATCTTTGGGAGAAATGATCTTTTAAAGCTGAAGCTGGCTTCTTATTCTAATTTCTTTTCAACACTAAATGATGCAGCTGAACAGTCGTGGAAAGATGATAAAATCAGCAGCACTGCATTTCAGCCTAAAACATAGGTCTTGTGTCTACAACTCCTTTTGGTTTCCTACAATTTTATTTCTCACCTTCAGTGGCACTCAATTCTGGAAAATAGTGACAATGTATAAGGTATATGTGGAATATAATCTGACATTTGTAAACGTATGTAGCCTTTTAGGTCATATCTATGTAATGTCTTTGGATTGGAGCAAATCAGATGGGTCCAGTGCTTTGATTGGATACATTCTTGAGATGGAGGTGGAACAGCACCTGCTATTAACATAAAATGCAGCACAAAATCATGTTTTACATTTTCAGATCATAATAAACTGACTGGGTTGATTCATTTAAGTTTATGGGTTGGTGGGCTCCAGAGTTTTGAATTGGTTTAGTGTTTATTTCGGTTTTCAAAATGACTACAGTATATAATAATAATAATAATAACCTGAAAAGAAAACAACAATAATGGTAAAAAATATTAAATTAATAAACATGACAGTCAAAACAAAACAAATACAAACGAAAAGGTATAGTCTGAAGCATTAGCTTATTGTGCCTACCCTTTTTACTTCGCTAATTAACATTCCTTTTACTTCTGTATTTAGACGATACAAAACCACCACAGAAAGAAAATATTCAAGTTGTTTTCTTTTACAATAATCATTCCTTAGTTTTATAAGTGCTTACCACCTTATTTTTTAAACACTTTTTTAAACTTGCCAAGTGAGCTACACGTTTTTAGTTCCTTATCAAAACTATTCCACAAATTAACCCCTTAAAGGGTATCCATCTATTTTTTTATATTTGTCCTTGCTCCTGTTTTTGTAAACATACCTGTTCCCCTCAGTTCATATTTGCTCTCTTTAATTTCAAACAACTTCTGAACACAGTTGGGAAGTAAACTGTGTTGTGCTTTGTACATTTTTTGTGGAATATTTTTAAGTTAACTATATCACTGAATTTTAAAGCATTTCAATTAATAGATAGTTTGTTGGTTGGTTTATAATAATCCCTTCTATTTACAATTCATATAGCTTTTTTTGTAGCATGATAATTGGTTTAGTTATGGTTTTATATCTGTTTCCCCATACCTCCACCCAGTAGGTCATGTATGGATCTATGAAAGTACAGTACAGTATATAAAATATTTTCCAGAGCAATATAAATTTGTGTCATCAGCAAATAAAACAACCTTTAACAAATTAGACACATTACAGATATCATTTATATAAAACAGAAATAATTTGGGTCCTATCACTGAACCTTGTGGGATCCCACAAGTGACCTTCAGAAGTTTTGATTGTTATTTATTTGTACATATTGATATCTGTCACAAAGATAACTCTTGAGCCATGAATATGCTACTCCTCTAATACCATATCTCTCCAGTTTTTTCATTAATAGGTCGTGATCAATTGTGTCAAAATATTTTTTTTTGGTCTATAAACACCCTTACGGTATATTCTTTATTGTCTATTGCAGTAGATATCTCTTCTACCAGTTGCCTTACAGCCATCGAAGTGGACCTATTTTCTCTGAATCCACACTGTTGATCACTCAATACTGTATGTTTTTCTATGAACTTATCTAGCCTTTGAACAAACAATTTTTCTAAGATTTTTGAGGATTTTGATAGTAAAAGTCTATCATTTATGAACTGGTGTCTGTCTCCACATTTGAAAGATAAGAATGACTTTTGCTGTTTTCATTTTATTTGGAAATATACCAGTTTTAAAGGAGAGATTGCAGATGTGTAAATGGTTTAACTATGCATTCTATAATATTTTTTACCAATGTCATATCAGTTTCATTCCAATCAGTGGATCTTTTTTTTTTTTTTACAATATCCAATATTTCTTTTTCATCAGTACACTCCTAACAAAGATGGACTGAGAGCAACAAATTAATGTGCTAATGCAATTTTAGTCTGCAATTACTTTCATGAAGTTAAAAGCCTCCTGAATGTGGAGTCAGTTCTATCTGAAGTGATCTGAAACAGCAAAAATATGTCAATATTAACCACCTATGGACGAAATAAAGCATCGTCCTCATCCGTTTTTATGCTTTTCAAAATTTGGAGAGCTCTGTGTCGTCGAAACAACACACCGTTTCTCAGACTAGTTTTCAGTGTGCCCAGACTGAAGAGCAAGCATATATGAGGAAATATCCTCTGGGTTCTTTCACTCTTTTTTGACTAAATTCGTGAACTTCACCTTTCATTCCTCATCAAAAACAATGGCAAAATGTATCAATGCTGATTTCTGAGTACAAAACAGAATCAGCAGATGTAAGAAAATATATGTGTGCAGATGAGTGATTAAACAATGCTGCTTGTGCAAAACCTGTGTGTAAACTGAATAAATAAGTTAATCTTTCAGTCACCAAAGTAAGACAACGCCTGTTGATTTCATGGTCGATTGTTATTCATGTTTACATCACAGAGACAGCTGGAGTCAAGTCATCAAACAGGAATAAACTCAATTTTTGCATCATTGCAGGCATATTACCAATTCTACACTGAACAATAAACCCATTAGTCTCAGTTTCATTATCTAACACCTTGGGCCTACCCCACACCCTCAACCCTCCCCTCTTATCCCAAAGGAAAAAAAATAGAAAATAAAATATACACCCAATAAATGAAAGCCATGTTCTTCACTTGGTGAACTGGGCATGTGAGTGGCCACAGTTTAGAAGTGATTGAGGTACCACCATGGCTCAGCTCAGGATAGTATATAAATATGTACTCTTCAGCATCAATGTTCAACTCAAAGTCCAAGCCTGAGGTTTCCCAGAGCTACGGAATATGCAGGGAATGCTGAATGACAGTTGGACAGACATGGAGGACATACAATTTAATTTACTGGGCGTGGAAGTATTACACAACGGGCTGAGTGAAAGAGTCGTACAGAGTGGATCATATATCATCAAAACTACTTAAGACAACTTTTGTGAAGACTGAAAAATCCTCCAAAATTCCTCAAAAGCCAAGTTGAAATAAGAATAATTAATAATAATAATAATAAAGTTGTGTTTGTTTATGGGGGTTGATATAATAAAAGAATGTTCTCAGTGGGACTACATCAAAGGAGACGAGAGAGACGTGGTCAATCTTCTGAGCTGGAGGAAGAATCCGAATCTTTAGGTGCCATAATGACATTGTCCAAGATGGCCTCCCTGTCGGAGCTGTCATAGCCCCCCTGTGACAAGCCATCCCCTCCGTCCATGTCCAGAGATCCGGCCTCCATTTTTATGTCGTAGGCTGGTGCCAGGAAGTGGTGAGTGGACGTGAGGTTGCCGGCCTCCAGGTCTTCGTCGTCCATCATGTAAGTGCCATCGGAAACCAGCGTCTCACCCTCTCCTCCCCCTAGGAGAGGGTCTGGCTGAGCTGAAGGGTGGGAGAGGTAATGGTGGCTCTTTTTGGGGAATGGAGCATGCAGGGTTAACAATCTGTGGAAGAAACTTTCTGGCAGGAAGCCCTGAAGATGGATAAAAATACTTGGTTAGAAACAGCGAAACCCGTCAGTTTGATTTCAAACACGGTTTATAGCAGAATAATCAATTTAATGCATACTGTGATTTTTTTTTTGGCATAACTTTATTATTATTTTTCATGATTTCATATAATCATGCATTCACATTTATGTTTCATCGTCCATATGAGTGTTAACCTGATAAGATTACATTTAGCCATATCTTAAATACTATTGAAAATTAAAGTAAAAGTCAAATATGCAAAAGTGGATTTATTTATGACAGGGCAGTAGATACAACCTCAGAACAAAGAAAAGTAACCCAGTGGATGCACTGTCCAAATCACAGATTTCTAAGCAGGAGCATTTTTTCAAATTCCTTTTCTGTGTCTGCCCAAGTATTGAGGCAATTCATGTGCATTTAAGACAGGGAGTGCTGTGGGAGCTCACTGACCGAAATAGGGCAGGTGGGACACAAGCCCTGTAGCTCACCACACTTGTGAGTTTGGTGCAGAGGTCAGCTCAGGAGAGAGGACAAAAGCTGAAAACACACCTTTCACTCAAATTTCTGCTGACAGATGAGGGTTTATCCTCTAAATGTATGTGATTTGAGCCTAATTTAGCTAGAACCAACTGTAGTAAAATCTAATTTATAATGCCTCTGTTTCCACATTTAAAGCTTTGTATAATTTTCAATACAAGACTTAAACGATTTACACACCATTGCATTCTGTTTTTAATTTACATTTTGCTCAGTATCCAATATTCTACATTTAGAAAATCTAGATTGATAAATTTAAGGCAATGTAAATGCAGAAGCAGTACCTATTTGTGGTTAGCTACTAAGGCCTTGGTGACTGAACTAGCATACAGCAGATATGTTGAGACTTACAGAGTGGCGAACAGCTTCTGCCCATTCTGGTGATACGGCATGGTCAGGATTCTCTTCCAGATAATCCTTCAGATCTTGCAGTGCAGGGCCATAGACTCCACCAAACTGCATAAAAAAATCAACAAACCTGAGATTAAGCAAGCAGAGCAATAAAGTAACAGTTCAGGTTTAAGATGTTTTATGCCTATATTTGTTTGGTTGGGTCCCAGAGTGTTACCAACGAAACATGTAAAACAATCATCTGTGATGGCATGGGGGTTAATCAGTGCCCACAGCATGAGTGATCTGCATATATTTAAAGGTCTCATTATAGAAGCACTGACGCTTCAGCTGGTCTTTATTATAAATTTATGTTGGTACAGATGTTTACTTCATCTGTACCAATGAAATGTGAAATAAAAAGCAAAAAATATACAGAAAATTAGGATTTGACTGAAAAATTATGGAACGATTCCAAGGTATATGGCGAGCCGATCGATATATGGTGCTTTTGCTATGGCAGCTCTTCTCTGTTTCCTACTTTTTCCTTATGAACATGAATCATATCTTTCTGTGGATGAGGAATGGCTAACAGCCAGGTCAGGAGTATCCCAAGCATTCTGCAGGGCCTCAGAGCACGGAAGTAACTCCTGGAATGCAGTGCGTGAGGTGACAGTTCACCAGCTGCCATTCTCTTCATCTGTTCTCCAGCTTTCTGGAGCTGCACATTATCCCCTCAGAGGAGGGGAGACCAGACCAGTGGTTGTCGTTGATGGAGTGGTTTGACCCAGTGCAGGAGCCACTATATGGGCTACTGGGACCGCAGGACTTTCACACAGTTTTCCTCCCCTTACATTTTCCTGGAGGAATGTAATTTCATTTCACTGTGTACTGATATATAGTTGAAATGACTACTAAAGTGATTCTGATGAGTTAAAAAAAAAAATATATATATAAAATCAAAGGTAAAACAAACAAATGAGAACTATACACTACAATAGCTTTTTCTCTCTATTTGGTGGATTTATTTATAAAATATTATATAGTTTTATAGAGGGAGGTTTCCAATACTTGGCACATTTATTTTTCAGTAGTTTGAAGGTGGTATGACATCTGTTGTGGATGTTCTTAGAGTTTTTTTGTGCCTTTTATATTGTTCCTATTGATATCTTAATTATATAGTATTGACCAAAATGAATACATTTATTGTGTCAATGTTTACAATTTTTTTTACACAATTGGCATTAAAATGGTGTAAAATGCTTTAAGCAAAGAGTCAGATGAGTTAGTTCATGTGTACAAATGATAAAGACAGTAACCTTCTTGCCAGTTATTAGGTCTATCACTTTAACCCTCTCGCTGCCGGTAAGTGTTGCTCCTTTCTCTATCCTCTTCTTTCTCCTCTTCCTTTTGGTCCTGTTTACAAGAAGCTGCAAGGCATTTATTTAACAGTCAGATGGTTAAAATACATATTGGCTGGGGGCTAATCAGACAAGACAAGAAAGTTAACAATCAAGAACTAACCAACCTCCAGTATTTGATACAAAAATCATTGTGTTTTCAAAGCAACTGTATTATCTGCATTATAACAAAGTATGTTGTTATGAAACGAGTGCAACAATACGCTTTTCTGATTATAATACAGTGTCAGCACTCACTGTCTGCATATTTCTTTAGAAATAGAGCATATTTAAGTTTAGTGCAGTACAATATGCATCAAGTATATTTTAGATTTAGATTTTATTTACTATTTTTAAATAAAACTGTAAATTTAAACCGATTATTTTAAAATAAATATCTCACCTCTAGCATATCACCTTCCACCTCATAGTCTGGGTTTTCTTTCAGCCAGTTGGGTAGGTCCCTTTTACGAGGAATATGAAGCATTCCCCCTGAATCTGTCAACTAAAAAAAACAAGTCATGTGAAGACTAACAGCACAGGCGTTTTGTGACAGTGGAATTTAAAAAGGAATGGAAAATGCTGGCTCATTGGTACCTCGACATCTTTGCGCTTTCGTCGACCACTAGCCTCTCCTACTGACCCATTAGGCATGAGAGCTTGTTTGGAGAATGTCAGTTTTAGCCCTTCCTCCTTAAAGTTAAATTAGGTGAAGATGAAATTAGCATCGCTGGAAAATACTTAGGCAACTCTGATATATGTATTAAACGTGGTACGTGTTTAAAATGCAGTCAGCAGAAGAACCTTAGAGTAAGCTGGTATACAGATTGCATCTGTACATACACCCATAATGGCCCCGATTCTTCAAAGTTGCACAGAATCAAGTAGATTGATTTGATTGCAGATCTGACTGTCCTGAAGAAATACAAACTAAAGTTCTACACTGAGTGTTGGGCACCTGTTTCTCTGCATATGTTATGCCCATTTCTTCAATGATCATGACTCCCCCCACATGATGGTGATGTGTTAGTGCGTGTTGTGCTGATACAAGTGGATAAGAGACAGCAATGCTGCTTGGGTTTTAAAACCCCTGAGCAAAACCAAAAATATGCAGACTTTACAGGTGGACTAATGAGGTAGGTGCATCTAAACAAGCGGACAGTCAGGAAACTGATGGAGAATTCACTTATTCATAGATTAGGCATGGGACATTTCCCCAGAGGCAAAAATATACAGACATGTGACTGTAATAAACAAATAATATAGAAAACATGTGGCTGTAATAATCAAATAATATAAAGACATGAGAATTATTTTAAACAAATGAGTTTTATGGCAAAAAATATTAAAATGGTCAAAGGGATACTTGAGATTAAAACTCAGGCCTGAACTCTGTGGGGGAAAAAAGGAGAATGGTAGCATGAGATTGTCTGGTACAGTGTGAAATACGACTTCCTTAGAAGGCAAAGATACTTTTTAATTGGGCTCCTATGATATACTGCATCCTTGAGGAGATAAGGGTACCATTTTGTATCCTATGAAATGCAACCTATTAGGAGGGGCGAGATGACCTCACCCCAAAAAAAGTGTATGTAAACTGTGGTTTTGTGTGTGTCTTGGTGTGAGTGAGCCTTTGGGTGGCCTTCTGAGACTGCTCCCCAATATTTTAAGAAATTAAAGAGCCTGATCTTCCAAGAAGTCGTCTTCGTCTTTCAAGTATTTTTAAAAGAACTAGAAACTTTTATTTGAACTTATTCTTTCAAGTATTATAGTTAGATTAGATATAAGATTAACACGTCATGAGAACGACAAAACACAGGGTTTAAAACCACTAGCAGCACCGTTGTGTCTGATCCACTCATACCTGCACAACGCACGCTATCACCACCACAATGTCAGTGTCACTGCAGCACTGAAAATGATCCACCACATCATATACCTGCTCTGTTGTAGCCCTTGTGGGGGGTGAAATTTGGATTTAAAAAAACTAAAAAAAAACTAAAGTGCTCCTGTATGGTCAGTGGATTTGACAAAATGGACAGTGAACATATAAACAAGGTAGGTGCTCCTAATCGAATGATCATTCATAGTAGTTTCATCTGTACACATGATATACATGTAGTTCATGCAGGTGTTTGGGTAAAGATCCAATAAAAATTAATTATACAGCGCCAATGGAAGTCCTAATTGGCAACGTTCATAATTTGTGTCTTGATTATTTACATTTCTGGTTCAAATATTTCCTTCTAACAAACTGGGGTTTGAGTGTACACATTTTTGCTATCCATATTTTAAACCTTGCAGTTCCCTACAAATAGAAAACTACTTTTGAAATTTTGGGTACTAATCATTTTTTGGATTTGTCCAGACTGTCAGATTATATGCAACTTTGATGAACATAGGCCAATGCATCTATATCAAATAACAAAGTCTATTCTCATCCTCACTTTCAAGAGTTTTACAGTGAACTCAGACTCCTGTCCATCCGTAGCCTCTCCAGAGAGGGCACTGTTGCCTCTGCGTGATACACGGGTGTATCCCAGGTCATCCCCGAGTCCATGCTCATCAGAGGTCATAGGGTGTGGAGGGTCTGAGGTGTATCGCCGTCCCGACTGCCAGTGTCCCGTCAGAACCAGAGTACAGAGGTTATCTATTCGGTTGATCAATATGCGATCCTGAAATGGGAAAGTGTGTTTGTAAATAACAGGATCTAGAACAAACAAACTCCACTGTGGGTGTTTGTGCTCTGTTCTAAAAAGTCCATGACTCCTGTATTGATTAAAACCAATATTTTAGTGGTGGATCTAAATATGTTCAGAAGACACGTTCCATCATATCCTTCAATTGGGAGCTAAGACGTGAGGAAAAGTGGCAAGAAAGAAATAATGATGAACATTTGAAGACCCCACTCTTTGTTCACCAGCTTATTGAACAACTTTTCCACAAAAGAAGAAATAATTTGGAACCCAAAACACCTTTACCTTGGGCCAGTCAACTCTGTGAGAGTCATTGAGGGACTCTGCTGGGGTGCCATCTTGAGAATGTGTGAATGAGAGGGTGCTGTTCTCTTCATCCACATCGCACATCTTTACAACAGCTGCAATGAGGTCAGAGAAATCAAGACAATGAGTATCTGAGAGCTCTCACCACATCTCACAGAACGTTCAGCACACAGTCGTCAGCAAAAGGTTGATTTTCTTACGCATCCTAAGAGAAAACACTTTTACAAGAGAGAGACTGCGTGCGTTTCAGAATAACATATAGGGGAGAAAAATAAATAAATAAAATAAATATAAAAACATGCTACAGCTGGGGTGCAATATAGCATTTTTTCCTCAATTATGTTAAACCATTAAATAATAGGAGTGGTGCACTAACATTAGGAAAAATAGTTAGATAGGTCAGTGTTTCCTATAGAATTTTTTTTGCAGTGGTGGCAAGCACCCCCAACCTCTTCTTTTTTCTATTTTATAATTATGTTATTAATTATGTGCCAAAACAAAAGTAACATTCTAAATGTTTTCAACTGTAAAACCTATCTAACTTAACGTTAGCGAGTTAAATCTACCTTCCGTTCTTTCCTCTCCTCCATTTCCCTCTCTCACTTATCAGGTGTGTGGAGATAGCAGTAGGCTATCCCTTCAAAACACAGTACTAACAAATTATATCTCAAAGCAGAGCTTTAAGATCCTAGTTTTTCAGCACTGACTTGTTGCTTTTAGCGCTGTTGCTAACAAACAAACCTCTGTAGGAGGGACTCAAGCACTAAATGATGGACAGCTGATTGGCTTAATAAAAGTGACAACTAGTGAGAAGCTCATTCTAGATTTAGGAGCCGTGGGGTATCCGTCCCTCTCTCTGGCTAAGGGACAGCTAAGGGAGAGCTTCTAATTTTCTCAAAAAAAAAAATCGTCTCAGTCTCACCTCAAAAAAAAAAAAAAAAAAAAAAGTCAAAACAGAACACGGCTTTTAGTGTCCAAATACGGGACGGACTATTCTACTGCTGTGTGTTGCCATTGGTTACATTGCAGTTGCACATACTCTTAATTTGTAATTATGTCATTATTAGAGAAAGGGAACAAAAAAAGGTGAGACCAAATCTAAAATAAATAATTAATAGCAATTATTTAAAAAAATAAAAATAAATGTACTATGAGCTCACTTGGTTCCCTCTCTGCATCACTGTCCCCACTTTCATCAGAGCTGGCCGAATGATGCGAAGTTGTTGATGAGTCCGAGTCTGAATCAGAATCGGAGTCTGATGGTTCTCCTCCAGGAGTCTCTCCTTCTTTCTTTACTCTTCCTTTAGACCCCCTGCTCCTGTTCTTCTTCCAGCCCCAGTCAAACTGCCCCCTGCCCTTCCCCTCAGAGAAGGGGTGTTGCATGGCAGGAGAGTCTGACTGACAAAGGACCTCCATGCCCAGCAGCCTGGCCTCTTCATCTAACCTCTCGTCTTTGATGCTGATCTTCTCTGTTGCTTGCCTGTGCATCTGCATCTGCACAGGAGGGGCAGCCTGCTGGTTCTGGAGATAGTCCTGAGAAAAATATTTATTATTATTTTTTTAAATATATGTTTCACCATTCTCTCTTGAAAGATTCTGAATTGAATCAATTTGTGTAAAAAATGCCCAGTGCTCTGAATAGCTTAAAAATCTTGCCTTGCATGGCCAACAAGAACTAAAAAACAAAGCAGAATATCTTGCCAAATTGGTGCCTCTTTTCTGGGCAAGAACACTACGTTATATTTCAGAATAAATTGAGCACAGTCGATGACACCAGAAGCTGGGTACAGTGCTAGATAAATGTTTGTGAATGTCATGTTGTGGTGGTGTATATTGAAATTATAGCGAGGCACAATGCCAAATGCCGCATATTTTCCTGGGAAGTCCATGGTTATTTCAGCAATAAAAAGCCAGGCCTGAATCTACATGTCCTACAACAGTGTGTTTTCATAGACTGAATGCATGTGCTTCTCCTGCCCGCTGTCAGACCAGATCCAGTGTTACGCACTATGTACAAACTTCTGTAAATATTATGTTCTTGTTTTTGTGCATTAACATGGAATTTCTAATAAATTATAACCAAGAAACGTGGTGCCGAAGTGTGATATGTAAACATGATCATTACATATTTGGCATGTCATTTGACAGGCATTGTTCACCGCTGTGATCTTTTCAAGTTTTGAAGAGGGCTTTGCAGAGGTACAACATTAGTCTAGGGATATTTTGTATTAACTTGTAAAATTGTGGTGTCACTATTTCAACATTTTCTCCACTAAAAATGCATATGAAGACTTTGTAGAGATGAGGCACCACAACAACCACTGCTCAGTGGAATCTGCAAATCATGACACACTGAAAATAAAAAATGGCCTGAATGAAATAAATAAATAAATAGCCCTGAATTAACGATTGCCTAGAGCAGGGGTGTCAAACCAAATCCACCGAGGGCCATGTGGGTGCAGGTGTTCTTTTCAACTACGCAAAAGCCCCACACTACTGAAAGTCAAGATCTATTGATTAGATCCAATAAAAACAGGTGGAATGAGCTGTGGCTTCTGCATGGTTGGAAAGAAAACCTGCACCCACGCGGCCCTCCGTGGATCTGGTTTGACACCTGTGGCCTAGAGACTCCAACCCTTACCTGCCGAGCCTGGCTAAAGGAGAACTGTGGGTCAGAGAAGATGGAGGTCTCAGTGCGGCTCAAACCATGGCGGGCGGCTCCTACGAGCAACTCATGATCATGCCTGGGGATGCTCCACCACTTGGGAAGGTCAGAGCTGAGGGGTGCAAGGGCGAGGTGCTCCTCCAGGGAGGGGTGAGGAAGCACACGCTCTCTCAGACGACACAACAAACCAATCCTGTACAGTGTGCGGGAGGCTCGCTCCTCTGTGATGGGTGCTAGAGACTGAGAGAAATCTTGAGATTCTGTTTAAAAAAAGATCAGAATTAAAATGTAAGATGTATATTTGTATAGCATGCCACTTGGAACAAATCACTGCTTATTTATTTAGAATGTAATTGTGTACCATTTGTTAAATATACCCCCCACAAAAAAAAAAAAATTAATTAAAATAACAATAAAAACATTACAAACCTTCTCCACGAGCCGGCCGCAAGCGACACACCCTCCGGCACATGGCCACAAAGCTGCGGAAGTATCGAGTCAGACTCTCGTCAGTTTTTTTGTCCAGCCGTGCAAATGTGCGGAAATTACTCCAATCTAATTTGGTCTCCTCACTCGCTTGAGCTGCCACCTCGCCCTTTATTCGCTCTACACCAAATGTGGAAACCACACGATAAAAGTCACACTCTTCTCTGCGAGTCCACCTGAAACACAAGTAAACAAATAAAAACACAGCAAATAAAACAACGAAACAGTTATTTTACAGAGGAAGCAATGCAACATCATGAATTTTAATGAAGACCATGTATGAAGCATTTGGTGAAAGTCATTTTGAAACAACTTTTAATACTTCTAAAAAGGTGCAACCTCATTTTACCCGTATTTCAGTCCTTAGCATGACTTACAAACCAAGCAGCCTGATGCAGCCAAATAAGTCAAATCGGTAAAGTGAAAGAAATCCAAAATTAATGAATGTATTATTTAAAGTGATAAATAATATAATGAAAAGCATAGATATAATGAGACTTGCACTTTCCAAAAGTAATACACAGTGCTTGAAAGACTGAAAATGTGTAGGTTTGTGTGGGGCCCACATTTCTGAGAATGTGACAGAAGCAATGGAGAGAGATGGACGAGGAAAGTTAGTTAGAGAAAAGAGTGAGGCATGAGAGAGTCTGAGAAGAGGATGGAGAGTAGAAAAGACACTGTTCAGGCACAGACTTAGAAAGCAGAATAATCAAGTCTCATTGAAATGAATGGGAGAAAACCGCTGATACAGAATGTATTAAAAAAATAAAAAATAAATAAAATAAAAAAATCATAATAATAATGCCCAAATCTCAGGAAATATTTCCCACATTGCTTTACTAATGATATTTGTGTAAGGTGATTTTTGTTATTGAATTTGATGCAAAAGCCGTGTAGATTAAACTGGAACTGTGTGTGTGATCGGAGTTTTTAAACTCAAAACATTTTGGAAATGCCTCTGCTCACATGTCAAAAAATTACATTGTATTTTATGGAGCAGATTAAACTGCCTAGTGCAGAACAAATGTTTTTAACTCAAAAATTCTAGGCTAGGTGAAACCAATTCCAATTACAGGACTAAGCTTCCTGGTGAATGTATTTTATTAGAAGAAAATATGCTGAATGAAAACTGGAAGTCAGACTTAGCTTACAGTTCAATCTAGAGGTAGGGCTGGACAATAATTCAACATCAATATATATTGCAATATTAAACGTTTCAATAATGATATTTTTCAACATATTTTTATTTAAATATATTTTCTTTACAGTGTCGATCACTGAGTGATTCATTACAGGGCTCTGTCTTCAGTTTACTGCACTCAAATTTAATTTTAAAATTTAAAATACTTAATATAAAAAATATGAATACTGACAAAGTCAAGAGGTTTATGCTTGACAGTGATGTCAAGTATGGTTTTTTTGCAGATTTCTGTAGCTTTTATATTGTTCATATCATATCGACCAAAATGAAGAAATATATTGTGATACAAAATTTTGGCCATATTGACCAGCCCTAGCCAGAGGGGATTATAACATCGCCCACTTCTAGCATTTTCCTATTCAAACGAATGAAGGAAAACTGAATGAGTGATAAAATGAGCCTGAGGAATGCGACTGGTCTGAAACTTGATATACCCAGATCTGACCATGTGAATTTGTGATGGCCACATTTGACCAAATGAGATCAGCTTGAAATTTTGGTCAAAACTTTATTTGGACACACAGTTGGTGTATTGTGAAGAAATGCCTATTTATTATATTAAATTATTGAAAATTACTTCAAGCAATACAAAATGAGGTACCACGACCCTGTACCGCGAAATGGATTAAGCGGCAAAGATGATGATGATGATAAAATGATGTAATAAGTAGTATGAGGAACAAAAATTTACTGATGTGGAGAAATATGAGGAATTATAGTACATTTCTTTTCAAGGACAGGCAACACTCCACACTCCTTTTATCAATGGAATATACCTTTTTGAGTGTGAGACAAGAGCGATTACTAAGGACTTTGGGAGGACAAACCTTTGCTGTCGTTCCTGTCGGGCAATCTCTTTTAGCTTTGTAGCCTGCTCACAACGACGGCGGCGGCGGTCCCCTTTCTCGGCTGCTTCAATCTTGAGCTGCTCTCGTCTGTAGCTACGCTGGTATGCTGTGATTAGGCGTCGTAGTCGTGCTGTGAGGCTTGAGCTTGTAGGCCAATAACTGGTCAAATTAGAGGACTGCATCTCATTGGGCAGAGGATTGGCCTGATCATCCACACAAATCTCTTCTGCATTCCTGGAATCAGCCTGGGAGCCAAAAAATGCATGCAACGTGTGTTAGAAATGCAGAGACCTTTAAGATTTTATGACTTAAGACTAGCTGATTCAAAATATTTGTCTTCGCCGTCTTTGTTTAACTCCTGACTATATCACCCAAAAGCATCATATTTTTAGTCTGTGAAACGACAGCATTTCAACGAAATATACAAAACACACCCTGGTGGTGGCGCCAGCCCTTCACACACACATTCCCTAACACCTACGGACACACTTGAGTCACCAATCCACCTACAAATGTGTGTTTATTGGACTGTGGGAGGAAATCCAGGGGAAACCCACACAGACACGGGGAGAACACACCAAACTCCTCACAGATAGTCACCTGGAGCAAGACTTGAACTCACAACCTCCAGGTCCCTAGAGCTGTGTGACTGCGACGTTACCTGCTGTTACCTTAATTAAAAATTAATTTCGAGATGGTCTGGCCGTTTGTTTGGGGGCATTGTATTGTTGACAGTTGCATTGTCTCCACATATTCAGTTTCTTTACTGACATTAGTTATTGTTTGTATAAATGTTGTTTGCATATTATCAAACAATCTGCACATGAATAATTAAGGTCTTTTTGAGTTGTTTAATAAATTTGTGTCTGAGAACCTCCATCCCAAGAAAAAAATATATAATACAAATAAATAAATACATAAATAAAGATTCTTCAATGTGTGTATATATGCATGGGATTTATATTAAAACTACTGGGAAATCAAAAAGCACCCTCCCTCATTTATAGGTGTTAGTTCTGGTCCCCTTTTAGTTCACTGTTTAGTATCTATGCAAATATAACCCTGACTCTCACCTCTGAAAACATGTCTTTACCAAGCCTCATCATAGGTTTGAATTCTGGGTCCTCTGTGAATTTGTCATAGTCCCCTCTGCCAAATAAAAGAAACATTTAGTGAATTTGGAAAGCAGGTTCATTGACAGAGAATAAAAAGTAAAAAAAAAAAAAAAAAAGTGGGTACAACTGTGATGTGCAGCTTACCCATCTCCCATTTCTGGATCTGCAGAGTGCTGTTCAGCGTTTATGTCCTGATCATTAGGACGGCCACATCTCTCAAGGAAACACAAACAGGGATCGGCTCGCATGGTTGTGTACATCTCATAACCTAATAAATGGAAAGAGGATGATCTGGTACACTCTAATATGGCACATCTTAAAAGAGTCTTGACATGGGACTAGAAAATTAGGAATCAAGCCCAAAAACACTTCGTAATGTAGCAGTGCATTTAACCTTTATTATTCTGTTTAAAGTGTGATGGTGTTATAATACAAACTGTTGCTATGCTTACCACACCCGTATGAATCTACATTTCTACTGCTTGAAAATGTCCATCGCATTTTTCTTTGAGCCTAATATTCTTGCCTATATTTACATTAGTAAACAATCTAACATGTAAGTATTGTAGCATGGTACACCAAAAATAAACTTCGGGAAGCTGTGAAAAAAAGTAAATAAACCCAATGCAATGTGTAAATCATGTAAAACCCTAATAGTTTAAGGAAATGGAGCTGTACATCCTGTTTTTCCAAATAAAGGGGGGGGGGGGGGCTTGGACTAACCATGCTTGTAGACCCCAATAAGTAAGCAACGGTCAGCTTCTGCATTCCACCATGCTGACGGAACATCCTGCTGTTCCATTTCGGGTAACCAGATGTCAATATCCCTGCACAACACAAAGTCAAAGAGATGCATATTAAAAAAAAAATACATCTGCAGGAACGTCTTTCAATCACAGTCTTCGCATTCATCGAGTCAATCTCATAATCAGTTCAGAAGCACAGATATCAAACATGAAGCCAGAAGATAAAATTAATGACAGCTGGAGTAACCAGGTGGTACATATACCGGCAGCAATTTAACAGTCAGGTCTTAAAGTTGATGCTGGAAGCTGGAAACAAGGGCAAGTGTAGAAATCTGAGCCACTTAGACCTCAAGCATGTCACCAATTGTAAACATATGAGATTACTTTGGAAGCACTTCTGTATTTTATGTAGACATCATGGACAATCTGTGTATAGACCTTAAGAAAGTGCACGCAAGACAAATTAAGAATATCTTAGCTTTAAAAGCCTTCTGCAAAGAAGAGTAGGGAAAAATTCCAAGTAAGAGAGTTGAAAGATATTTCAAGTGTTTGCAAGCTCTGATATCTAACAAAGAGGCTGTAAGCACTGATTCTAAGTTGTCCAGGGATGACTTTTTTGTATTTTATACATTAGAATAAGTAAAAAAATATAGCACATTTAAATATATTTCTAACAGACCTGGCATTGACTCCTCTCAGCACAGCATCCGCATGTTCCCCAATAACTTCTTGTTTTAGATAGTAGAGCATACGTACTCTCAGTAATACCCTGAGAAAGATGGAGAGAGTGAGAGGGAAAAAATAGACATGAATAAATAAATAAAATGGAGAGGACAAAAAGAGGGAGAGAAGAAAAGCAGACAGATTGAGAGGCATAAAAATAAAAAGTAAAAGTTAATTTTCATGCTAATATTTATGGACAGCAACAAGCATTAAATATGCACATACTTGTTGCACTGGTGTTTGAGGTGTTTGCGGTAACTGTCATCCAGCAAGAGCGTGTCAGGGTTGTACTTGCGAATCCACTCCACCTTCTGTATGTCAAAAGAGCTCTGAGCCTTGACTCTCTTCCCCTTCCTTCCTCGAGGCACCGGAATGGACAAACCTGTGAACAAGGGGTAATGCTATATCAGTGGTCCTCTATAGACAGATTCCAGTGAGTGTCCAACCCTAAATGCAATTAATTGCAGAACTGTAAGTAAATATCCAAAAATGTATTGGTAAATAGAAAGATTTTTCATTTACATAGGTCAAGGTTCCATGCTGTAACATTAAAATGCAAATAAACAAATACATCTCAGAAGCGGTCGACAGTTCCTGTGTATTTCATATACATTGCATCATTCATATATACAGTATACTGCCAAAGTATTTGCTTGATATGAACGAGTGACAGCTCATTCTTAAGCCATGGGGTTTAATATGATGTTGGCCCACCCTTTGCAGCTATAAACAGCTTCAAATCTTCTGAGAAAGCTTTAGGAGTGGGTTTATGGGAATTTTTGACCATTCTTCCAGAAGGTCATTTGTGAGGTCAGACACTGATGTTGGATGAGAAGGCCTGGCTCATAGACAAAGATATTCTATTGGGTTGAGGTCAGGTCAGTCAAGTTCTTCCACACCAAATTCGATCTTCCATGTCTTTATGGACCTTGCTTTGTGCACTGGTGCACATTCATGTTGGAACAGGACGGGTCCATCCACAAACTGTTCCCACAAAGGTGGGCGCATGAATTATCCAAAATCTCTTTAAATTTCACATATTGAGGTAAGGCTTGGCTGCAGCTGCTTGGCCATGGAAACCCATTCAATGAAGTTCTCTATGAACTGTTCTTATACCAATCTGAAGGCCACATGAAGTTTGGAGATCTGTAGCAATTGACTCTGCAGACAGTTGGCAACCTCTTTGCACTATGCCCCTCAGCATACGCTGACTCCGTTCTGTCATTTTATGTGGCCTACCACTTCGTGGCTGAGTTGCTGTTGTTCCCAATTGCTTCCACTTTGTTTTAAAACCACTGAGAGTTGACTGTGGAATATATAGTAGCAAGGACATTTTATGAGTGGACTGATTGCAAAGGTGGCATTCTATCACGATAGCATGCTGGAATTCACTGAGCTCCTGAAAGCGACCCATTCTTACACAAATGTTTGTAGAGGCAGTCTGCATGACTAGGTGCTTGGTTTTACACACCTGTGGCCATGGAAGTGATAAGAACACCTACATTCAATAGGATGGGTGAGTGAATATGTTTCGCATTGTGGTGTATATCTGCATGAGGAATGTCAATGATTAGAGACTGAGGCAGAATAGTTTGAAACATCCATAAACATGCAGGGAGTTAAAAGCCAGAGAACGCTTACCAGAGTGGTTTAAGAGAGTGTGTGGTTCTTGGCCATTCTCTGGTGGAGTTATGAGCTCCCAGATGAAGCTCTTTATGTTCTCATCTCCTCTGTAATGCAGGAGACAGAATACCAGGATGACCCTGCAGATGGTCTCCACATCTTTCTCCCCGAGGCGTCGTTTACACCGAGCATGACGAAGGATGTCCCTCCAGCGCCCCCAACTGGAGAAACAAGGAAATTATTGTCAGTGTTGCAAATAACGTTAAATAAACAGAAAATTAACCAAACTATTAATGTGAAACCGTGTTCAATGGAAACAACAAATTCAAATGGTTATACTGCTAGTGCAGTGCAGTTTAGTGCAATTTATTTTTTTTTTAAGTTACAATAAATTAAATGATCCCTTTCAGTTGTTCACTTGGCACAGCATGTACTGTATGGGATAACATGCCCTTGCCTGTCTGACTGAATACACTTCATATTTGTTCACGTCTTCAAGCAGATGACGCAAAGTGACAAGTGCAGGTAGGTCTGTCACCCAACTTATTACCCCTCATTACCACCGTCTCTCCTCATTTTTTAGGTTCTACATTTTGTTAAGAACACTTCATACATTCTCTGTAAATCTAGCTAGCTAGAACAATTCTTTTAGAAAAGAACCTTCAAATAACTCATTGTTCCAATAGTCTCACTGTCAAGTTGGCTTTGGTGGGTTGATGCTGAAAAACCTTAAGTTTCAATGTTCACTGGTCATTACTGTAGTCACAATTTCAGGCTACTCTAACATTACATACCCATATATCAACAAGTTCTTCTCCACTCTGAAGCAGTCAGTGCGACCATAGCCTCCTCCAGACTGGCGCTCAGAGCGGCGGGAAGCTCGTGCCTGTCGGGAGTTATGTGGCGGATACTCATCATCACTGTCCAGATCAGAGAGTTCACCGCCTTCTCCACGCAGAGAGGAGAACTGCCGAGTCTGCTTCCGAACTCGAGGTGTATCTATCACCAGGGTGTTCTACGGGGGAAAACAGAGAGTGGGAAGAAAAGGGGAAAGTAAGAGCAAGCCATCAATAAGGGATGCAATTTAATAAGATTTGGATGATCTAAGCAGAACTGATCAAGGCATTGACCAATTAATTTTTTCATTACTTTCTTTAATCTGTGTTTTGAAAATGCTAAATGTTCTTCAGGGTTTCGATTATTCATGGAAAATAAATTAATATTTCATTCAAAATACTGAATTCAAAAGCTTTTCGGGGGCTGTTCTCTATATTTGCTCTTAGCATGCAATCTGCAATCAAATTTGTTGATTTTATTTTTCACAACCAGGCTGCTCATTGCCTTTCAAAAAGCCATTTTCAAGTAAACCCTAGGTAATGAATTCTTTTCACTCAAACATACTGGGACATAAAACGTAGTTTCTAAGACAGGAATTAAGGCTTATCCTGGACTATGTCCTCCTTTCAATGGAAAACCCCAATTTAAAATATGGGAAACCACCCCTACATGTTTCTTATGTGAAGCACTATATTTAGTTAAACATGAGTGGTTGTTATACTACAGTTCCATAGGGCATTTTGTATCAAAGGAGAAAAGGGGAGGAAAGGAGAAGGGAAGGGGGAAAAAAAAAAAAAAAAAAAAACACCACACACACCAAGGAACCTACCTTCCTGTTTATACTGTCCAGATCAATGTCTGCTTTCTTGGCCCACTTCTGCCAAAATTCAGGGTCATCCAGTGCTATGTCAGTCCTGTTTTCGGATGCCACAAAGCTGGCCTTGGAAAATGTGGACCCCTTGCCTTCACTCTCAATGGTGATGGTGGTGGCTCTCCTCTGGAGAATCTGATCAATGTCCTCCTCACAGAAACGGCTGCCCTCGTCGTTCTCGTCCATGATCGCTGCATATGCTCCTTTCCGTAGCAAATCTTCAATTTCCTTCTTTGAGAACTGCTGAATCTGGAGAAAACATTTAAAAAGTCATTTGTTACTTTATATGTCATTTTTGCTATTCCTATATGCATGTTTTCACATAATGAATAATTAATGTGTGTGCACTTTTTACTAGTGTCTACTGAAGTATTCATGGTTTTATATTTCAATGTAAACACAGCGTTAAGTTCAGAAGGTAGGTTTCTTTTCATTTATGCTGAAATATGTATTAAATATCATGGCAAATTCTGTCTTTGTCTTCCTCTCATACGAGAGCACACACACCTGCCTAGTTTTTATGTTTAAGCCATGAGCGGTGCTGTAGCATTAATTTCCTACAATGAAGCAACTTAAGACATTCAAATTCAAAATCACAAAAAATCCACTGATTTAAAATGGGGAAAAAACAAACCAAAACTCGCTCACTCCTAAAAATAACTAAACTATTAGCATTATAACTTTATTGTTGTGATTATAAATCATTAAACAACCAATATAATTATAATTCCATACGTATTTAACATTTAAATATCCAAAATTAAAATCTTCAGTCTTAAGGAACAATGCGTTGTATAGGTGCCACATATGCAGCAGTCTTACCCCATTAACATTACTGTCTTTGCTACCACTCATGCTCTGAAGCACAGCTTTATCCAGCCCCAGTTTCAGACTGGCTTTATCCAACATCTCCCTTTCATAGGAGTTTCTGGTGATCAGACGATACACTTTCACTGCCTTAGACTGGCCAATACGATGACAACGTGCTTGGGCCTGCAAGAAGAAAAAACAGAAGATTAAAAAGGCACAGCAAATTCTTTACACATATCCATATTCATGACAGTAGGGACAGATCAGAATATTTAAGAAGACTGGCAAAAAGCAGGCTTAAACAATAAAATTCAAAATCAGTAAAGGGTCAGGTAATAGTTTTATTCTATTTAGGTTCCATGTAGTTTTAGTGCGCACACAAAAAAAGACCAGAAAAATATTTGCAATATAAGTCACAGAAAAAAAAAAGAGCTTAATTAATTAATCACAAATGGAAGCAGAGAACCTAGTCTTCATAAAATACACAAGGTATTAAAGTGTGGTCAGACTAGTAACGCTGCTCAAAGTGGTAAAAACGTTATATTGAAAACGTTTACTTGCAAATTACAATCCACTTCACCCATTATGGATTTGTTGTTTGGCTCTCAGTTTTGAGCACTGCAGTTTGTCTGCCTGTATCTGGTATGTTGCAGAGTCTTTTTTCAGTGTATTTTTGCCTAATATAACTGTAGTCCCCAGGTGTATGTGTAAGACAAACAGGTCCCATAGGAAGATTGAACTTACTTCGTAAGTGACCAAATATGAGAAGAGTCTCACCTGAAGGTCGTTCTGTGGGTTCCAGTCAGAGTCGAATATGACACAGGTGTCAGCAGCGGTCAGATTAATGCCCAGGCCTCCAGCACGGGTACACAGCAAGAAGACGAAGCGGTCAGAGTCCAACTTACTGAAACGATCAATGGCTGCTTGTCGAAGATTTCCCCTTACCCGACCATCAATGCGTTCATACAGGTATCTGTGAGGGATAATAGGAACAGCCTTGAAAACACTATACTTAAATGACATTCAGTTGTTTTGCACATCTTGCATATAATTCAACATTTCTTTACCTATATTTATCATTGTGCCTATTTTTTTGGTACATTGTTTGTCAGAGGGAACACCCCCCTCCTCCTCCCCCACAATGCAAAGTGACAGCTTCATAGCAGATGTGCCAAACAATTAAAAATATATATATAAGTCACTAGTTTAAATTTTAGTATTTTCTTGTTATTTTTGGGGGGGATAAATACATGGGCAGTATGGTGTGCATGGCAAACTGACAAAAGGAAACCATTCTTTTTAGTTTGTAACATTTCAAAGTAGTTTTGATGATATTTGAATTGGAATCTCTTAATTTAAAAGTTTCAGGGAGAGAGTCAATATCAACCAAAACGAAGCTCAGACAAGCTTTAACTGAGAGCTCATAGCTCTGTTGATAAAACATCTCCCTATTCCTGCTAGTGTTCTCTATGTCTGTGTGGGTTTCCTCCAGGTGCTCTGGTTTCCTCCCACAGTCCAAAAAACACACGTTGGCAGGTGGATTGGCGACTCAAAAGTGTCCGTAGGTGTGAGTGCATGTTGCCCTGTGAAGGACTGGTACCCACTCGAGCGTGTGTTTCCAACTTGCGCCCAATAATTGAAATGAAGAGGGAAAAAAAAAAAAAAAAAAAAAAAAAAAAAAAAAAAAAAAAAAATTATATATATATTCCTGCTACGTGTATAGATTAAGCCAGGCATGAGGAAAAGGTGCCAAACTTCTTGCAGTAGGTGTGTGTATGTGTGAGAGAAATATGGGAGGAAGTTGTGGCGAAATTTGGCAAAATGATTAATTTGCTTTAAAAAAACAAGTTTGAAATTTTTGGACTAATCATATGCTTCAGCATTGACAGCACTGCTTCAATGCTTTTGTTGGGTTCTTTCCTTACCTTTTGTGAATGAGGTAGTCTTCCAGGATGTCGAGGCAGCGCACCATCTGAGAGAAGATAAGAACTTTGTGTCCACCAGCTTTGAGGCGAG